>NW_010163308.1:26509-37472 GCF_000695765.1 Mesitornis unicolor | reverse complement strand
CCAGGGCAGAGCAGTGGCCGTGCACAAGGTGCAGCTAGAAAATCAGTTATTCCCACAACCACAGCAGGCATGGCTCAATCATGCCTCAAACCAATGCTTTACCATATTCCACACAGGGGAGAGGAAAGCAGCTCCAAGTCATCAGGACTGGCTTTGCTGTTTGATTTGCTTTCAGGCTTCTGGCTTAGGAAAACAGTGAGAAAAGTTTGAGCTTTATTATTAATGCCTTTTGCAGGGTTTGGTGGCTGTGAAAGTGCTTGAGGCAAATTGAAAGGCTATTTAAGGTGTTAAAAAGGATAATTATATGAGATAATTATATATAGATTATATAAAATAATTAAAGTAATTATTATACAGACCATGATGTGGGTTATGATAGATCCAGAACAGAACACCCACAGAATAAAGCATGCAAACCCAGACATGATAGTGAGTTTGAAAACTTGGGAAATCAGGTATTAGAGACAAAAACACCATTTTACTTCTTACAGTGCAGTTTACTTGCCCTGTGAAGGTGCCTGGGCTCTTTCTCAGCATCCACATTTCCTGGGCTCTAGGAGTTGCAGGACATGGGGCTCAGTGAATCTAATGTTTCAGCATTCTCATCTTGCTTTGGGGAGGATGGAAGGAGGAAATCATGGCACACAGACTCTGGGACTGCCTTCCCCAGCTACTGGGTCTCTACTTGATACAAGGCACTTCCCAAGAGGAGGGAGCAGCTGCCCTGTGGATGTGGCTGAGTGGTCTATGCCCCCTTGGGAAGGCAGATGGTGCTCAACCAGCACTGCTCAGTCTCTGCACAGGTTACAGGAAGCAGAAGACAGTGACAATATCAAAAGTAGCAAACCTCCCATGCAATTGCCTGCAAGGAATATCCCCTGGAGATAGTCCAGGGGCATTCAAGGATGTCATAGTGGCCGGTGTTCCCAAGACATGTGGCACTCGGTGTCAGTGTCCTGTCTGTTTTTCCATCCCAGGGATACTCTGGTGTGTATAAGAAGAATTTGGAGTGATTTGTTAAAATGAAACTGATTGATGCCATCAGGAAAAAGGGTAGAACTCCTTCTTCTACCTGGTACCCTCAGTTCATCAGTGTGACACTCACTGTCGACCTGACTTATCCTTGTCCCATGGTGCCAGAGACTCTTACAGTAAGAAAGAAAACCCGCCACCTCATGCTTCCCAGGTTTTTCTCACTCTCCTGGTTGTAACATTGTCATCTTCCCTCCCATTCAGGGTAACAGCATCTCTGTTCCCATCATGTCATGGAAGTGCTAACGTCCTAGGGAAAAAGCAACAGTACCAGCTCAGCATCCCATTTCCACTGAGATGCAGACTGTTAAACACAGGCTGCTTTGCCAGGGCCCTCCCAGCCCCTCCGAGCACTGGCCCCTGGCACACGCGGGGCTGGGAAGGGGCCACACTGTTCATACTGCCCCTGGTCGAGCTGAGCAGGGTGCTTTGGGTGGAGGAGGGGATGTCGGGGTGCTCACCTGTTCTCACAGTTGGCTCTATGTCGTTAAGCATGTTAATTAGAGACATTTTACACTGGAAATGCACACAGTTCCCAAGGGCCTGTCTCTATCAGCTTGATTGTTAACAAAAGCTAGAAGCAAGCAAAGACACATTTAGGAACAGATTCATAGCAGATACCTTTATCCCAAGAGTGGATACTCAAAGTTACCAGACTATTCCACCTTGTTTCTATAGACAGAAATTGATAGAAGTAAAATACTGGAGAATATAATGAAAAACTTTTCAAAATTGATAGAAACAGAAACGGACAGAAGTTAATAGAGTTTTTTTTTTCTTAAACTGGTGTTGAACCAGCCCTTATCCTGTTTTGACAACAGCTTGTAATCCAAGAACAGCTGATGTACCTGTGCTGGTTTTTCCTATGCAAAAGCTAATACACACAACGGAGAGAGGATTTAGGTGTCAGCAGATCAAACCCTCAGCATCACGTTGTTGCTACATTTACAAGTGTGTTAGAAAATGCGTTTTCTCCACAATTCATCTTTTTTTGCTTAGGTTAAGATTCATCCCACTTTAATATTAAGGACTCACTAAAACTGCCTGTGCTGGCAGTGGAGGAGGTGGGAATTCCCTCTTGGACATCAGTGTCTCCAGATATCAGCTGATTCTTGGATGTGGGGGGCTGCTGTTCACCCCAATGACTGCTCTCCTGAAGATGCTTAGTTGAAGTGCCCAATTTTGGTCACTTGATGGTGGCCCTGTAGAAACCTGGGTGTACACAAATAATTCAACAAGACCTTAAAGCATGGGTGTCTGGCACAGGAAGTAGTTGAGCATGAAGGGAAGCTCTGCAAGGCAGTTTTAGAGGGGCTTGGGGCTATTTATACAGGTTATTCTTTGCAAAGGTTTCCTTTTTCCTTATCTCAGTCTTCTGAGACGGCAGAAAACCTCCTGCTTCCCGAGGCAGCAGGGCAAGGGTGAGAATCTGGGGACGAACACTGTGTTGTGTTGATCCTGGTTGGGTTATAATGAGCTGGATGTAGGCAATTGAGCACATGTGCTGTAAAGATGCATAGTGGTGATTTAAAGGCAGCAATGTTCAGTCCTAGAGAAACCCAATTTATCAGATTGATAGCTTGGGAGCCTGACTCTACTAGTGGCAAAGTAGAAAGAAATTCCATTCATCTTTGTCTAACAACCTTATTTTCGCCATTTCAGAAGAATCTGACAGAGTTGAGGTCCTTTGGCTCACCACCTTCAGCTGTCAGCAATGTCACTGCAGCCGTGATGGTTCTGATGGCCCCGGGAGGAAAGATTCCCAAGGACAGGAGCTGGAAGGCAGCAAAAGCCACCATGGCCAGGGTGGATGGCTTCCTGGACTCCTTGATCAAGTTTGACAAGGAGAACATCCATGAGAACTGCCTCAAAGCTCTTCAGCCCTATTTAGAAGATCCCAAGTTTAAACCTGAGTTTGTGACCACCAAGTCCTATGCTGCGGCTGGCCTCTGCTCCTGGGTAGTGAACATCGTGCGCTTCCATGAGGTGTATTGCGTGGTGGAGCCGAAGCGGCAGGCTCTGAGCAAAGCCAATGCAGAGCTGGCGGCTGCCCAGGAGAAGCTGAAGAGCATCAAGAGCAAAATTGCTGTAAGTGCTTGCCCTTTGGTGAGACTGATCCCACTAGTCACTGCTTGGGGAGAAGTAATTTTCTTTGGAGAAGGCTGCTTCTCTGCACTCATGTCTTTTTAAGGGGGTGGGGGGAATCCAAAGTTTAATTAGACTGTGGTCTTTCATATGCCTTTTATTGCTGCTTTCTACATTTCATCTGTTCTCCTCCAGCCTTGCTTACACCATAATAGGAAGGCTAATTATTAATTCTTATTATTCCTACCTAATTTTTAAAACGTAATTTACCTCTGCTCGTGAGCCCTCAGAAACCTCATTATCTCAAAGCAGTATGTTCCCGGTGTGTTGCATGGGGGCAGAGAAGAGGAACCAGGGGCTGACTGGGAGTGCTGGTAGCAGAGTGCTGTGCCGGGCTGGCTCCCTGCACTCAGTCCCTGGTGATGGGCACGTTCTCCAGGTTGAAGACTGCTCTAGTAAGAGTCTATTAATTTCTCACTGCACAGCTCCCTGTTCAGCTTATCTTGTGCATCATCCTTATTTAATGTTTGCTACTTTAAAAAAAAATCAGTGAATAGAAGAAATTAATCTGTGATTAAAAGTGTCTTTCCATAGAGAGTAGCTTCTAATCTTTTGCCTTTTTCTTTGGAAAATTCTCTCTCTGTTAAAAGACATACTGCTTTTCTCCCCGCTTTCACTAATAGCAAAGTGTGGAAACCAGCCTGAGGGGGATCTGGCAGCCCATCCCTTCGACGGCAGTGCCGCATCCCATCACTCACCATTCCCGAGGTCCCCCCTGATGCAGGCAGCCACTGCTTGCACTCCAGAATCTGCCTTTTTTAAGGTGCTGTGGGTCTGGGGTCCCTCTTCCTGAGGGATCGTCATGATCCTCTGTGGCTGTGCCTTCATACTGACACAAGAGTTCATGCAAAATCCCTTTTAATAACCAAGGTGTGGTGTCAGCTGGGCTCACAGATTTAGCTTTAAATAAGTGACTTTGAGATATGGACCTGGAAAGAGGCAGCACAGCCCCTCCAGCTGAGCTCACCCGAGTCCTCATCTCTTCCACCAACACACCTTCCTGTTAGAAAATACATCACTTTTTTGATGCCTCCTAGGGCTTATTCTTAACATATTTACTACACTTTTTAACTTAAAATAATTTTTAAAAAGAAAAGTCTCCAGAGCTCTCTTGCAGCCCCTTTCTGCTGCAGATGAAAGGAGGACAGGCACAGCACCCAAAGCAAGGACGGTTTTAAAGGTCTTTAGCCTCCAATCCTGCCATCTCAGATGTGATATAGTGTTGGGGAACTTTTTTCATTCCTTTATGTTGCTCATTTCCAAAGCTTTTAATATCTGAGCTTTTATTTTTCTTTTATTTCTTTTTCTTCTTTTTTTAAAGAAGTGGAATTTTGATAAAGAAAATGCCAGTCTTTTGGGGCATTACTGATGCTCCCCTGGCATGCACTTGTAAAACTGACTGGTTTAGGTGAGTGTTCCCCTCTGCAGATGGGTAATGACACACTGCTCAGAGTGGGGGTGGTTGTGGAGGTATATCCTTGCTTATCAAGCCGAGATATCTTGAATTGCTTCACTGATGTGAAGCTGATTCATACCTGCTCACAACTGGGCCCTGATCTGTCACATACCCATTTTAAGTAATAAATGAGACTGTTCCAATTGTCAAAAATACTAACTACCTTTCCCTCTCCTTTTCCTGGGAAATAAGTTTGCTATGAGTCTGGGAGGGTAGATGTAGAAGCAATATGTACACTCACAATTGCACACAGATCTATTTTTATGTGACTGTAGAGTGTGTCTGGTGGGGTACTGCAGGTATAAACTGTTCTTCGTAGCTCATAGATACTCACTCATCTATCAGATCATGATTGTATAATGAGGTTTTATATATGTGAGCGTATGTATGCATAAACATTCATGTGCACACAGAGACAGAAACTTTTTGTGTTATTAATTCCAAGGCAGGCCAAGGAGAGGCAGCTTTGTGTTTTCCAGTATCCTTGAGAGCTGCAGATATTCCTAATAAAATCCTTTTTTATTTTCAGGTTTGTTTCTAGTGTGTAGCTCAAACAGTGTTGAAGTGATTCAAGAGCAGCTTATTCTTAAGCAGTTTGCATCAGGTGCAGATAAAATTATTACCTCTCTTATCAGAAGTTAAATGCTCCACATGCTTGTGGGAGATGTTGATTTGCTTTAGACCAGAGTATGTGTGGCTCTGTCCAAGTAAAGGGCTCTTTTTCTTTTTTCTTGGGGTTGTTTGTGCTCTTTTTGCCCCTTTCCCAGCCTCAAAACACTGCACCTGACCTGCATGTGAGGTGGTCCCACCTAGCACTGTGACCCTGGTTGAGGTGTCCCAAGGCACAAGCTCAGGTGGCTTTAGGAGTAGAACAATTTTATTGACTTATTTGTCATATTCCCTCCTAGGAAGAGGGTGTAGGAGATGCAGCTTGAAGATGGTTCAGACATACCTGCAGCTGCCAAAGGATCCCCTTGGGAATTCGAGCACAACTTGGTGAATCAGGAGAGTCTCAAGGACTGGACTGAGACCGAGGGAGCTGCAGCACCAAGAAATATAAAACTCTTTTTTTTTTTAGCTGCCTTGCTCATTGCTCAGCCATAGCACTGGTCATCAGTACTTTGCCGTAAAGTACTTGGCCCTTTTCCAGTTTAGATTCACACTAGGGCAGAGCCCCAAATAAATTGGTTTTGTGTGTTCTCCACCTCTGTCCTGTGCCAAGGTGAGTTACAAGCACGTAAAACAGTGCATCACATTGCTGCTCTGTGCTGGCTCCTGATGCCACAGCCCTGTGTAGGGGCAGCAGCCTGGGCAGCATGAGCTGTGGTGAGGCTTGGCCAGCCCCACCTGCAGGGTGAATCATCTCTGGAGAAGGGCTTTCCTTAAAAATGTACTGTTATTTTCTCCTTTTTTTTCATGTGCAGCGCCTCAATGAGAACCTGAGAAAGCTCACAGCCAAGTTTGAGAAGGCCACTTCAGACAAACTCAAATGTCAGCAAGAAGCTGAAGCTACAACATGTACCATCGCTCTTGCAAATCGACTGGTGAGTGTCAGCAGATGCAACTCTAATGGCATGAATGGGAGGTATCAGGTGCTGCTGAGATGCGAGACATGTGCACACAGTACGTTACATCCTCTAATTTTTCTGGAATACATTTTCTGCACTGCAGCAAGTTTCAGTAATGAACATGATTTTGCATTGGCTGTTTTCATACATCAGGGCAGGCACTGCTCATCTTTAAAGAGATGGGCTGTATTCTCTTCACAGTTCTCATCTTCTTTTTGTTTTTTTAAATGTGTGAAAAAGTACTGATGGGCCAAAACTGTATGACTCAAAAATCACATCTTAAAGACAAAGGAAGGAATATGCCAGTAGCTTTGCAGGTTTTTAAATGACAAAAAGTTAATAGTGAAAAGCTCTAAAAACCAATGCATGTCCCTGTTATCAGTCCATCGGTATGCATCGCAGTCTGTTGTATCTTCAAAATATGCAGCCTCTTAGTCCTCTGTGAGGGCAATGGCCTTGTCACTGCTTCACAGATAAGAGACTGAGAGATAATGGCTGCTGTTCACACTGTCCTGTCAGCTGGAGTCCCAGCTCACATCCAGTGCTCCAGTTACCCTTAATGCTTTGTTTTTTGGCCTCTGCACTGACTGTTAGCTTGGAGCTAGCCAGGTCTTCTTCTGAGCAAGGGAACAGGACTCCAGAAGACTGTCCCCTGCTTGAGCTCTGCCCTGACAGGTGGTGGGGTTGGGGCTGGTTCTAGCAGCAGGCCCTGCTGACTCAAGCTCACCCTCCAGCACGTGAAGGCAGCATTAGCATCATCTCAGTGGAGAACCTCAATTTTTTTATGCTTTTAAAGCGTCTGACTCACAGATCTGCTTGGAAGATGCACGTAGAGGTGTGGAATTATATGAGTACAGACAGGCAAGGCACTTCCACACGGCTTCTGCTGCAGTTCTGGGTGTGTACAGAGACTGTCCAGCCCTGTTTTGGATGTGGGAGGTGTGTGCAGCAGCCATGCAACTCGGCACATGGCCCCTACCCTAGACTTGGCAAAACTGACTGAAACACGTGGCCATGCAGCCTGATTTTGTAGCAGCACTGGAAGAAAGACTGCTTCCTCCCAGCAGCAGTGGAGATATGTTTAAACCACTCACTTTGCCAAGAAACTGTACCTGTATCTCCAGGATAGCATTCTGCTCAGTCTGCATTTATACAGGGATGGAAGTTGGCCTTTGTGTGTCTTGTTGAAGCTGATTCTACTGGTGGGGCTGGTAGCAGCTAAGTCAGAATACAAAGGTATTCCTAGAAGGGATGCTGGATGCAGGTTTCTCTGCTTGTTCTACCAGATCATGGCCGTGTTGGGTTGTAATCTGTATGTGAAGTATCTGTTTCTATCCAAATGGTTAAACTTTTTGCTTGGGACATGGACAGTCATGATCAGTTCTCCATTTTTTTCCATTTTGTACTCTCAAGCCTTCTTAGGTGACCTTTTAGCTAACTGCTTTAGCCTTGATTTTCAGAGCTGTTTAGATTTCAGCTGGGTTTTCATGGGCACATGAAAAAGGCTGCATTTAGTGGGGCATTGAAGTGCTCTCAGAAACTGCAGAGATCACTTGCTGCATGCTTAGGCACTGGTAAACTTCTAAACAAATGTGTCAGCTTTTATCTCTGTGTGCCTGCTTTGGAAAACAGGAGTACAGCACAGCTGTAGCACCAGCGGCTGCTTGGCAGATGAGCGCAGGCAGGACTGTGATATACTCAGATATAAGAGGTCAAAGGCAAACAGCAGGCAAGTCCCTTCCTATACTGGTTTAGATCTCTTATGCAACCACCATAGGAGCTTTATGCCTTTATGTTCTTCAGGTTAAATCTCACTGAATAATTAAAAAAAATTAATTAAAACAGGAAAGAGCCGTTTATGTTTTTGGGGAGATTTTGCAGGATACTTTCCTGCGTCTTTCCACAGCCTAACAAAATCCTGTTTAACATGTGATGTGGAGGTAGATTGTGGCTCCCTTAGGAGTCAGGAAACACAAAATACAAGAAGAAAATGTTTCATGAACAAGAAACACAGAAATGATGGTTACAGTTCTTTTCACATAGATATGTGGGTGTGTGTAAGTGTACGTTTTACACTAAGCACAGCTTAATTTCACCTCAATTAGTACCACTGTAACAAACAGAACATGATTTCTTAAAGATGCAGGCTTAGCATGTGAATTCTTGACTTAAAACATGACTTTTCATTTGGTATAACTGCAATATTATGATAAGAAAAAAATGTAGGGTTTTGTGTTTGGGTTTTTTTTGGCTTAGCTGTATTAACAAAGTTGTCCTTGTAAAACAAAATGAGCAAATGTTTTAAAAAGATAGATTGTCACTTGTGATGTATGTTCCTACATATTTTTTAAAGTTTAATGATTTTGTTTAAAAGAATGTGTTTTGATTCGGAAATCAAGATAACACATGGGAATCAAGTTTTAGAAAACTTTCTTTGGTTGCAGTTGAAGTTTTTGTTCCATACCACTGAGTTTGTGTTACAGGCAGTGAAACAACAGGAATACACTTGCTCTTAAGTGTGTTCTTTAGCTTACTAATTGCCTGGGATTGCTCACAGGCCCAGGGTCAGCACCTGTTTAAAAGCAGTACCTGCTCACATGCTTTCCTGGTGCTGTGATATATCCTTACCTGTTAAATGCCTTGGCATGTTTGTCATTTTTTAGGCACAGTCTTCATGATTTATTTTGTGTAGCAGCTTAGCTTCAAAGCCTCCCTGTTGTCTTCCTCTTGAAATACTTTAGATGCATTGGTAACTGGTTTTGGAAAGAAACCTTTCCCTGTCCAGACATCAGGAGAACCACAGCAACAAACCTGAAATTATTAAGCAATTAGGAAGTGGTTATGCACAAACTGCTTTTCCTACCCTGCTCTTACTTTGGTGTTGTGCAAATTGGAAAAACCACACGTGGCTCTGCCAGGTCACCAGTGGATGAGGTTGGCCACTCCCATAATTATTTCAGTCTTTCCATATATACTTAAAATAAGAAAGTTTAGACTGGATTTCAAGTCTCTCATTGAAGCGAACTGAAAAGAGTAAAAGGAAAAAGGAGGATGGGTCAGTGTGCAGCCTGATCTGTTCATTAAGAGAACTGGGTGGAGGAGCAGGGTTTGTTTTTTTTGGGCAGATAAATGGCATCACTCAGGTTTAGGCTTTCTACTTTCAATACAATTGTTGTTCTTCAGCCATGCCAGTTCTTGCTGAGGTATATAAGTCATTTTAATTTAGACTGAATCTGGATGTCTGCTCAAGTATTGTGCGTTGCCATAGCAGAGACCGTGATTAGTCCCATCCTCCTGTGCTTGAGAAGGTGATGCCCATGGAGGCTGGAAAGTGGTTTTGCTCTGTCTTCAAAAGCATGGAGAGCTTCTCCAAGCTGCGTCTGTCTACATGCACAGATGAGACAGGCTAAACCTTGTTTTCTGCATAATCTGCCGATGTTGTCTTCTGCTCCCCAACTGCTGCCAGGACACGGTCTCCCCCAGGTTGAAACTCTCTTTCTTTTCATCATTAGAGGAAAACATTGGGTCAGGTGGAAGTAAATGTCTACTTCTGCATCTAGGATTACAGAAGACTGAGGCATCATAGGACTGACTTAGTCTTTGAAGTGATGAGCAAGATGAGTGCTGGGCAATGCCCTGGATTCCACTAGAAAAAAAAAATGGCATATTTTTTGTTGATCTCTAGCTGGCAAACATCTTCTACCTCATGTGCACTGGGTAAATTTTTTCAGCCTAATAGTTACAAGTGTTAATAACAGATAAGAGGCTGATAGTTTCTGGAAGCTACTGTCGACCCTAGGCTTTTATAAAGCAAGGAAGGATGGAGTGGGATTGTTTGCATTCTGGTTTTGTCTATGGCTTGCTGAGACGTGCAAACACATGCACACAAACACACAAAACACAGTTGAGAGTTTCCTGTTGCTCCGAACAATGTACAGTCTAAAAAAGTGGCCAACAGCAAACAAGGAAAGAAAAACAGGTATCTGTCCAATTCAGTGTCTGCTGCTGCCACTTCTCCAAATGCAAAGATTTGGAAAGATATTTGAGTGAGGTTTGGAGCTCTTCTAAGGTTGTAAATAGGCTCATAAATTATCTTCCTGCTGCTCCCTCCCAGCCCTCTTGACCCTACCCAACTGTGCCAGAAAAACACGGAAAAAGATGAAGGACATAGCAGCCCCCTTAGCAGTGCATGAGCCACCCAGACAGCACTTCCCACAGAGGCCCTTGGGACTGGAGGGTAAATGGAGGGACTGTTACCTCCAGGTTTTCACTCTGGGGCTTGGAGCAGTGATGAGTTGTCTGGAAGGGTTTGTTTTCTCACTGCCACACTGAGGGCTCCAACGTCTCACTTGCATGGAACTTTTTGCACAGACAACTGCAGGCATGTGCTGTCCTGCTCTTGGAGTCAAATAAGCCTCAAGACCTGCAGGCAGCAGTAGCCACTGGCACAGACTGAATTCACAAACTCCGTCTCTCATTTCACATGGGGGATGGACACAGGCTGTGGGCTCAAACTCATGTCTGGAACTGAAATGCCTGGATAAACACTCCTTGGGCTCTTGTTTGGTTTGCATTTACACTGATAGATCCTAATTGCACTATTATCACTCACAGAAGAGCTCTTGGAGCTCTTGCAGAGAGTTCTCAGAAACAGCAGTATGGTACTTAACTGGAATAAAGGCAAAATTAATATCACGAATGGGTAGGAAAAAAATAGGAAGCAGAAGTTAAACTATCATTGTATCAGTACAGGTGTGCCTGC
>NW_010163308.1:22971-26478 GCF_000695765.1 Mesitornis unicolor | reverse complement strand
CTGCTGAACACAATTGAGTTACCCTGTCTCAGTAGGCTGCAGGCAAGCTAGAAAATGTACATAGTGATATGTAACAGCATCCATAAGTGAACAGCAGAAATAGATTGAGACTCTTCATTTTGGAAAAGAGACGGTGTAGTGGTAGATGTTACAGAAGCCTTTGAAATAATGAATGGGATGCAGAACATGAAAAGGCAATGATCGTTCACTATCCCTCATTGTCAAAGAGGTAAAGGTAATCAAATGAGATGGCTTTTCATTTGCTACTTGCTAATGGAGAGAATTCTAATGACTTCTAGGAGCTGAACTGGCAGTAGTGTGTGACCTACGCAAAGGAGAAAGACTGACCCCTAGGACTCAAGTGGATAAAAAAATAACCTCAAGAAATTAATTAGGAATATGTAGAGAGTTTACAAGTATTAAGAATTTCTTGGGCTTAGAGACTATGGGTGTAGTTTGAGAACTGACCTCAAGGAGGTTGGAGAAAAGACCTATAGTTGTTTCATCTATAAAAATTACAAAGGCAAGATAAAGGAAGTGAACATCCAGGTGCTGTTACTGGAGTTGAGGTTAAGGATAATTTAGGTGTGATCCTTAAAAGTAACTGGAAAATTAAAGTAGTGCTTTGCTTCTTTTTCAACAAGTAGGATTACATAAAAACAGATATGCAGGCTGAGACCAGGATCTGTCCAGCTTCAGCTGGGTTCCAGCAAATGTCCAGAAGAGAAGAGGAACAGGACAGACATGTCTTATGCTGCCTGATATTTTCCAGCCTTCATGTGCTCCACTTTGAATGTGGGTACACATGGTAAGACATACCTATAAGACCAAGAACATAAAAATGGGAATTCCAACAAATAAAGAGGAAGCATGATTGTAGTTGAAACAAGTGGATAGTCTGGATATGGGAACCAGAGGAATGGAATGAAATTCAGTAATACAAGATGAAGATGTGTAACTCTGGATTTTTGACAGCTTGTTTGTCTCTAAACCAGGAACACATTAGCAGCAACCAATGAGGAGCACTTGAATTTACTTGTTCAGGCTTTTCCCCTACATGTCATGTAGCCCGAAGAAAGACATATGTGGTCCTAATCATATCAAGAGTAGGCTTTCTAGCAAGGCACGTGCTGAGATCAGCAAAAGGTACTGGGGAAATCTCTGCAGCTTTGTGAGTAGGATGGTGGTTCACTCTCATGAAAGTTGGAATAGGTTTAGGGACAGCTCTGAGGTTGAATGGGGCAAAGAAAATCTGTCTCTCTGCTCCTGGAAGGAGTCAGGCTGCCCAGAAGGCAGTTTTTGCTGATTCAAAGGCCAGATTTGTCAAGGCAGAAAGGCCATCTGAGGTATTTCTGCAGGTATCTGTTAGTTCTTATGTTGATCAGAAAAATCATACACAATCTGGGTGAGATGGTGTGGAAGCAGGTCTCACAGCTTCTCAGTAATATGAATATAGTAATGATGGAGACTGTCTATAAAGAATTATAAAAATGATACCAAGTGATGGAGCTATGAAGTGCCAGGTAGATAAATGTAAAGTAATGTATATTAAAAAACTAGCTTTTATTTTACATGCTCTGTAAGTGATAACTGAGCTCATTATTATCATTCAAGACTGAAGTGATAGAATTGAGTTCTGTATGTGAGCTCTGTGCTCCCAGAGGCAAAAAAATCCCAGAATAAACCCAAAACCCAAGACAAAATTGAATGTTAGGCTTTATTAGGAAAAGAAGAGAGAACAAAGCAGAGAAAATCGCAATCTCAGTATAAATACATTCTAAATAAATCTTCAATGTGCAGCTGTAACTCCACCTCCTCTGCTGTACCTCAAAGGATGTAGTAGAGTGGGAAATGGTGCAGAGAAGGTAACAATAAAAAGAAACCGGATAATAAAGATTACATCATTCGGTAGAGATAAAGATTGCAAGGACAATCAAAAGGCTTATTCTGTGTGAGGAGTTATTGAATAGCCTAAAGCTCTTCAACCTCAAATGGAGACAGCAGAGGGGATATCAAGGGCTACAAATCATGAGTGGTATGGAGAAGATGATGCGAGCATGATTGTTTCTGGTTTTTCCACTGTGTAAACAGGTTTTAGCAATTGAAAAGGTCAGGCAATGTATTAAAGGACTTACTTTTTCCACAGAAAGCATAGCTAAACTGTGTATCTTCTGGCCACAGGATGCTGTAGATGCCAAAAGGTTGGTTGGTATCCACGGCAGCTTAGAAGTCATGAAGGAGAAAATCATCAGTGGCTATTAAGCACAAAGACATAAGCTCTGTTTCAGAAAGTCTTTAAACCTCCAGTGTGGGAAGCTGGGAGATTATGTCAGGAACTGTTACTAGGTGCACGTTTGTATAGCCTTTCTAAGTCATCTGCTAAGGGCTGCTGTCAGCAGACAAGATGCCAAAGGAGATGGACCTTGGATTTGGCCCAGTAGAGCTGTTTGTGTGGTTGTGTATTTCAGTGGGAAACTAGTTCAACTTCTTTTGCTTGGCCAAGCAGAGCGCATTCCCTAGAAAATACTGGCTGTGTATAAAAACATCTGGAGGTAAACATGAGGGTGAAAGGAGAGCTGTTTGAGCTGGAGGACAGTGTCCACACGAAAACAGTAGCATAAACTGGCTGGGAGTAAATTTGTGTTGGAAATCAGAAGGTGGCTCCTAACTCTTAAAAGGTAGCAGAATTCTGCTAGCAATAGGACTTAGTCAAGTTGGAACGTGTGATGGTGGAGTTCAGTGAAACTCTGACTGCCTCTCTGATGCCTTCCCATCCTGGGGACCTGCAATCTGCATATCAGTTTAAGATGGCAAATTAACCTTGTATAGGGGAATGAGTTATTCAAGGTGTTTGTAGGGCTTATAAAAGAGATTTGTGTTAGACCTGGTCCTGGTTAACATTTAACAGTGACCTGGGTGAAGGAGACAGTGTCATGTTAGTCACATTTGCAGCACCCCTTATTTGGGAAGGGTTTATTTGACCATAAACTTTGGAATTCCTTTCCAACTTAAAACTGTTTTGAGTTCTTCTTGCTTGTGAATATGAAGGATGCATTCTACTCATATTTCCAAGCTGTGTTTCTCAGTTACTAGAGACAAAGTTTTCTCCTTATAAAAAAATACTTCAGAAATGAGTCACCAATAGTACCCCAAAAAGTACCAATGGTCCAAGTTGTCCACCAAGTGGTCCTTGCATGTAGAAATACCTAATTTTACAATGAGATGCTGTACCCTTCAAAGCTGGTAAGTCCTCAGTTGGACAGTTTTTCACACTGTGTGCATTGTGTGCTCATGAAAAATGTCTATGGGGAAGTGTTCTTTGGACAGAGCCTTAAGGCAAAGTAAAATGTAGACCCAAGGGGATTGTGATCAAAATCCCATCTACCTGGGGTAATAATAAATTGTGTGAAATTGCTGAAGGTTGTGGTTGTTGGAGAGGAGTGCTCTGTGTGAGAGAGTGTAATGAGGTGTGAATCTGTGGCATTAAGGCAGTTAACAGCTGCCTCA
>NW_010163308.1:0-22900 GCF_000695765.1 Mesitornis unicolor | reverse complement strand
CCTGCTGAGGAAGTGATGGATCCTCTTTTGATGATTTTAGAGGAGTTGTGGAGCAGACAGCTGAGATTCGACTGCAAGGCCACAGAATCACAGAATTATTGAGGCTGGAAAAGACCTCTGAGATCATCAAATCCAGCCCATGACCTAACACTACCACATTGGCTAGACCATGGCACTAAGTGCCGCATCAAGCCTTTCCTTAAACACCTCCAGGGATGGTGACTCCACCGCCTTCCTGGGCAGTCCATTCCAAAGCCTGATCACCCTCTCCGTGGAAAAAAGTGCTTTCTAACATCCAGCCTAAACCTCCCCTGGCGCAGCTTCAGGCTATGCCCTCTCTGTCACTAGTTGCCTGGGAGAAGAGCCTGACCTTCACCTGACTACAACCTCCCTTCAAGTAGTGGCAGAGAGTGATAAGGTCCCCCCTGAGTCTCCTCTTCTCTAGGCTAAACAATCACAGAATCACGGATCCTTAGGGATTGGAAGGGACCTCAAAAGCTCATCCAGTCCAATCCCCCTGCCAGAGCAGGAACACCCAGATGAGGTTACACAGGAAGGCGTCCAGGCGGGTTTTGAATGTCTGCAGAGAAGGAGACTCCACAACCTCTCTGGGCAGCCTGGTCCAGTGCTCTGTCACCCTCATTGAGAAGAAGTTTCTTCTCAAATTTCAGTGGAACCTCCTGTGTTCCAGTTTGTGTCCGTTACCCCTTGTCTTATCATTGTTTGTCACCGAGAAGAGCCTGGCTCCATCCTCGTGACACTCACCCTTTAAATATTTATAAACATGAATGAGGTCTCCCCTCAGTCTCCTCTTCTGCAAACTAAAGAGACCCCAGCTCCCTTAACCTCGCTGCTCTCCTCTGGACCCACTCCAGCACCTCGATATCCTTCTTGAAGTGAGTGACCCAGAACTGTACACAGTACTTGAGGTGAGGCCTCACCAGTGCCGAGTACAAGGGGAGAATTACATTCCTAGACCTGCTGGCCACACTATTCCTGATATAGGCCAGGATTGCATTGGCCTTCCGGGCCACCTGGGCACACTGCTGACTCATGTTCAATCGATTGTCAACCAGTACTCCCAGTTCCCTCTCTGCTGGGCTGCTCTCCAGCCACTCTTCCTCCAATCTGTAGCGCTGCATGGGGTTATTGTGGCCAAAGTGTAGGACCCTGCACTTGGTCTTGTTAAACTTCATACGGTTGGCCTCTGCCCATTGACCCAGCCTGTCCAGGTTCCTCTGCAGCCTCTTCCCACCCTCCAGCGGATTGACACCAACCTCCAGTTTGATGTCATCTGCAAATTTACTAAGGGTAGACTCAATTCCCTCATCCAGGTCATCAATAAAGATGTTGACTAGAACTGGGCCCAGTACTGATCCCTGGGGGCCACCACTGGTCACTGGACGCCAATTGAATGCAGCACCATTCACCACCACTCTCTGGGCCCAGTCATCCAACCAGTTTTTAACCCAGTGAAGGGTGCACTTGTCCACGCTGTGGACTGCTAGCTTTTCCAGGAGGATGCTGTGGGCTTTGCTGAAGTCAAGGTAGACCACATCCACTGTCTTCCCCTTATCCACTAGGTGGGTCACCCAGTCATAGAAGGAGATGAGATTGATCAGGCAGGACCTTCCTTTCCTAAACCCATGTCTTTCTCTGAATGGGAAAAACCAGTCTTTCTCTGAATGGGATTAGGGAAGTTAGTAAAGTAACTGTTGAATGTTTCACAATCCCAGATATTAAACTTTAGTAAATGGCAGTTGAGTTCAGGGACAAGGTATGGACATGGCCAGGTCCAGAGATATTGCTTAAAGAACCACTATAATGATCAATTTTACTTGGGAAATTTTAGGTTGGGGGACTCGCCTCTGAAAATGTGAGATGGGCTGAAGCTGTGAAGGACTTCAAACAGCAACAGAGCACCTTGTGTGGAGATGTTCTGCTGATTACAGCCTTTGTCTCCTACCTGGGATACTTCACTAAAAAATACCGCCAAGACCTCCTGGATGGCATCTGGAAGCCATATTTGCACCAGCTAAAAGTAAGCCCTGATTTCTCTGAAAAGCAATTGTTAACTGGGATTAACATAGCCATCAATTCTGATGTCCCCAGGTGAGGGCATCCTCCAAATGAGGGGCATACCTGTGTCCCCATCAAATTGGACTGAGGAGCAGGATGTAGCCATGCTTGATTTACTCCTCTCTGGGGAAGATGTTGTGGTGTCCTTGATGCATTTGAGTGACCTGATTCCTCCATCCTTGATGCACCAACCCAAACATGGTGCCCAGTGCCAATGCCGTGCACTGTTAATGAGGAGTCAGGGATGGCCTAGAAGGAGGGAGGTAGTCTGGAGAAGGGATTACTTGAAGCAGGCAAAGCTCACTCCAGCTCTCTAGTATGCTTGGAAAAACTCCAGGTGGTTCTTCATGCTTGACACAAACTCTGTTTATGCTGGTCATGCCTCTCATCTGGTTTGACCCATGTCTTGCTATTCGGACCAGATGGAGACTGTCTTGCTTAATAATTCACTAATTTTCACCAGATCCTCTCATACATCAGTAAATGCAAGTACTTGGTCTCCTGCAGGATTGAGCTTTTGCACATCAGTACAGTAACTGGATGTTATAAGCCCTTGTGAAATGCCAAGAAGATTTTAAATAAGGTCACAACTAGCAGTGATACCCAAATCAAAATGCTAGGAAAATCAGCAAGTAGCTTAGGATGGGAGAGAGAGAAATAACATAATTCTGCATTTCTTAATACTAAGCAAAGAATTTACTTAAGAAAGATAATATGGTTTCAAAAATGACCTGACTCTGCTTAGAAATTTCAAAGAAGTGCCTGTATTTCTAATGGAAATTTAAAGGCCCATTCTGCTCAGATAACCGGCACGGGTAACTTTCTGGTTGTCACACCCAGAATGGTCTCCCATGTCAGAGAAGTTTTTCTGAAACTGCTTTGCAACACAACAGCAGGTTTACAAGTGTGTTAATTCTATTTTTCCAAGCTGTCATCTCAGAGAGCTTGTACGTGTCTGAGTGTGATTTGAACCTGCTTGGCTGGGCCGTGGTTGTTTGCAGTGCTTGGTGCTCTGCAGGTAAAAATCTTTGTGCTGTTTGCTTAACTTGTGTTCATTCACAACAGGATTGTGAAATGCTTTAAACTAGATCAAAACTGCCCAACAGAAAGGAAAACCACTGATTAATATGACTTACAAGTTTTTAATTAAACTGACTTTTCCTTGTTTATCTCTAGGGTAGGCTGCAAATCACGTGTTGCTTTTTGTTGACGCACTAGGAAGCATTTCTCCTTTCCTCACAGGTGCCAATCCCTGTAACTCCATCCCTCGATCCTCTGATCATGCTAACAGATGATGCTGATGTAGCGGCTTGGCAGAATGAGGGCCTGCCAGCTGATCGGATGTCCACTGAAAATGCCACCATCCTCACCAATTGTGAGCGCTGGCCCCTCATGGTGGATCCCCAGCTGCAGGGTATCAAATGGATCAAAAACAAGTATGGCGAAGACCTTCGAGTGATCCGAATTGGGCGGAAGGGGTAAACATCAGCCTTATTTCATAATAAGACTTTTTAATGGTTATATTCCTGTCATATTCGATGAACAGTGTATATTTAACTGCAACCATCTGAGCCAATTACATTGAGGAAAACCCTAAAATGTATTTGAACGTTAGCTGCTTATTATCAAAATGATAGAGGTTTCTTATTTAATAAAGGGTCTGTTTAGTGCTTGTCTCAGTTACCATAGAAACTCCTCTGAAACTGAGAATGAAGAGAGCTCTGTGCTGGAGGCTGAGCTATGTGCAAGATGATGGCATCCACCATTGAGCTCATCTTATGTGTCATGTCCTGACTCAGTTTCACCCAGGAGTGTGTGTAGGGCTTCCTACATCTTGGAAGAAGAGACAAGGCCTGGGCATGGAGGGTGACACTACCAAGTGTGTTACCATGCCCTGAAGATCAATTGAACCCACACTGGCTGATCTGCTCCCACACAGGCACCAGCTAAGAGATTCTTATTGTTATTGCAGCAACCCTGCATCATAATAGATAAGTCTTTTATAGGAAGGCTTTTCCACTCCTGACAATTCTGCTATGTCAGTTTATACCTTTTTCTACCTGCTTGTGAGGGGTCCCAGTCAGAATGGAGCAGATCCAGAGTCAAATCCCTGCTTGAATATGAGCCCTCAGATTTTTATTATTATTTTTTAAAACACAGAACAAAGCACTGGCAACAGGTGAGAGTAACCTAAGCTTGATACTTGCAAATTCTTGTAGATTTAGAGATGGCTTGGGGTTTCTCAGGTTATTTTTCTGGCGCCTCCTCTGCTTTCATCATAGAAAATAACGAGAAGTTATTAGATTTGATCTCATGTGGGATGAAAATACAGTTAATTTTTCATTAGAGCAAATTTCCCTTTCCTGGCCAACCTGGTCACCATGCCTTTCAGTTATTCAGACCAATCTGGGGAAAAGTAATTAGGCAGCACCTAAATACAAACCTCCAGTAGACAACAAGGGGAATAGACGCTGTAACATACCATATACTGCCATTACAGCTTGTTGTGCAAACGCAACATCTCTTTTTCCCCTCCCTCCCTAGCCACACACCAGGCTGGCAGGTACTCTAAGAGAGGAGTTTAGTATCTTGCTGTGATGTCTCAGGGCCATTGGCTGAAAGCATCATTCACTGTCCTATTACAGTAAATATGAGAGTGTTTCATCGTCTGAGATGGTGCTCCTTTGCTTTCAACTGCTTTAAGAGGTTTAAACGCACATTCCTCTCCTTCAGGAAAGGGCCATTTGAGCAGATTCAGGGTCAGCTGCCTTCATTCTCTGTTTCTTTGTATAAAATATTCCTGGGCTCAGAAAAATGGGAGCTGCCAATCGAGGATGGGGTTTGCATTGTGTGAAGATATTCCTTTAAATGTCAGGCCTAAAGGTCGCTCTGAAGTTTTTGTCTTAGATCTTTATATCACCTCTTGAGATCCCAAGCTCTCTAGCTTAGGTGAGGAGCCTAAATTTTAGACAACGGAGTTAGCTGGAGTGATTCAGTGCAACATTAGTGATGTAACAGCACCTGGAGCATCCTTACCACATGTGTCCAGGGCTCCTCTCTCTTCTTGGCAAAGAAGTTGTGTGAAGTGCAAAGCAGCTCTGAAGGAGGAAGCACAAGTGCTTGACCCTGCCCTTCCTGATACAAAGCATCCCAATAAAGAGCATTCCCGTTCCACAGTTAGTCACTGAGCAACAGGGCCCTGTTCCCTTGTGAGGAAGGATGCTGTCCTAAACATGACCCTAAACCCTGGGCAAAATGGAGCTGAAACCTGCTCTTCTTTCTTGCCTTCATGCAAGATTACCTGCTCCAGTGGGTTCTGGAGGAAACGACATATTTGCTAAAAACAACCCCAAGCTGTCTTGTCTTTGTTCACTGATGCTCATGTTCTTCTCCTGGGAAAGAAGACACAGTTATGTTTGCCCTTGGGAGGTCTGAGACCTGATTCTCTTTCTTGGACAGCCAAGACTGCCAGTGTCACTTTCTGTACCATTTGTTGTCACCATTTTACCCCTCTGTCTCTCTCACAACTGCTGGGATGTGTACGTAGCTGCCATCACAGCGTGGAACAGACCTCTGTCCCCTTTTCATCCTCCCTGCTGCACAGCATCACCTCCAACCTTGCTGCGGTGGGTACCAGTGCTGTTTCCCACAGGTATTTGGACATGATGGAACGAGCCCTGGCTGCAGGAGAGCTGGTTTTGATTGAAAACCTGGAGGAATCTGTGGATCCAGTTTTGGGGCCATTACTGGGGCGAGAAACAATCAAGAAAGGAAGGTGAGCTCTGGGGAGAATTAATGCAGATGGGAATGAGTTCTTTGTGCTGTTGTGCTTTCTGTTCCTGACCTCAAATTGTGGGTGTTCATATACAGCAGCACTAACATCCTGCCTTCAGAAGTGAGCAATCACAGGTAATTCAGTCATAGAATGGCTTTGAAATAAACCTACATTTTCCATTTTGTTGGACAGCGCCATTCAAACCTCATGTAAAAGAGAGACATATAATTCTCCTTCTATATAGTGACCTTGATGTCTGTAATTGGCTATTCTGACACTGAATTATTACCAAAATAGCTATGCTATTGTGAAGCAAAAGTAACATTGGATTTTAGCAAACACTGCACACTGCTTAGGAAGGCAGCTGCAGGTTTAAGCATTAAGGATATATAAGTATTCTTAATGAGGTCAAGTTCTTCATGGTCACCCTCTAGCCCGGAGGAGGTCAAGTGAGAGAGGCAGCAAGGGAGTTCACTTTTTCCTTCTTTCTGTATGTAAAGTAAAATAAGTACATTTTTAATGTGTTCTCAAACAATGGCAACAAATAAAACCTTGTGCTCAGCATGGAACTTGATTCAGGGACTCTTTTGATATTGTTTCGCTGGCTTTCACAGAGTGGAGTCATCAGCATTTAGAAGGATGCGCATCATTTAGACTTATAAAAGTCTCTGCCGCTGGCAGCTTTGCCACTCACAGGAGCCCAGCATGGGCTGACCTCTGGGCTTCACAGTGCAGCCCTGCTTTTGCTTTGTGTAGTAAATAACAAAAAGCCTATTAAGCTCTGCCTTTCACATTCCTTAAGTTACTTAAGGATCATTTCCTTACTTCCCTAAAATATCCTAGGACAATGTAAACTGCTAGGAAAAGCAGGCTGTCTGGAAAGTTTACAGGGGAAGACATCACAAGAAGAGTGGTTGGTTGTGGGTTCAGTTGCAGGATGGAGGGCAAGGATCATTTCAGAGGTAATGATGGTCGCAGGTGAAGGGGATAGAAATGTTTGAAAGTAGAGATGGGGGTACAGCAGAGGTGAAATGACTCCTGAGCTCTTCCTGCAGTGAGAAACCCAGTCATCACCTTTTGGGACTGTATGTCTCTGCTCTCAAAACTCCCTGTGAGATCACGTCTTTCCTAAGAAAGGCAAAATAAATCATAAATCAAATAAGAAGTCCATGGGTTTTGAGTTTTTCAGGACATGAGCCCAGACCCCACTGATGCTGGTAGTCCCAGAGCAAGGTTTTTTTGAAGTCAGGGCTCTAAGCAGTAGGTTTTGGGAGCTGCCGTGAGCTATGTGTGCTGTGTGAGCTCTCTCTGCCTCAGTTTCACAGCTATAAAAGCAATTGAGGTGGCCAAAAGGACACTTAACAAGCTGATGTTTGACTGGAAAGTGTATTCAAATTCCCATGAAAGCACCATTCTTCCTATAACAGTCCAGCTGCATCCTTGAAAGCATTTCCAGTTTCTCTTCTCCTCTGGTTCCCATGGGCTTTGTTAAACTTAGGTTCAGATTATGTTGATTCCTGGGGTCTCTGTAAGTTTTAGACCTGATGTCAGAAATGCAGACCAGAAGAGAATGGGCTTTTCCTGAGGGAAGTTACGTCCCAGAAATGGCAGCCAGCTGCTCTCCAAACCTGGCTTCACTGCTCAAGCTCATTGCAACCACACAGTTGGCCTGATCTGAACCACCAGACTAAGCAATTTTAGCTGTAGCTAATTAAAATCTCAATGCTGAGAGGCTTTTCCTCCATATAATGCCAACTTCGGGCAGAATACAGTCTCAGTAAAAGGCAAAGGAGAGTTCATAGTTGAACTGGTCATCCTGCTGCTGGAAACTGTAAGCCTTCTCAAATAGGATCCAAAATTCAGGGGCAGTGGTCTGGGGTTTTTGTCCTAAATCAGAAGTGTTTCAGGTGTGTCCAATTTAAAATACCTTTTTGCTTTATTAGTGATTTCAGTGTGAACAGTGCAAAGTCCAATGCTGGTAGATGCCACTGACTGATGCTACCAATTGTCTTTAGATGAAATGTCCTGGAAGAGATGTGCACTCATGTTCCTTTTGGTCTAATTTCAGGTACATTAAGATCGGGGACAAGGAGTGTGACTTCAACCCTGCTTTCCGTCTCATCCTCCACACGAAGCTGGCAAACCCCCATTTCCAACCTGAGCTGCAGGCACAGTGCACCCTCATCAACTTCACCGTCACACGAGATGGCTTGGAGGACCAACTGCTAGCGGCAGTAGTCAACATGGAGAGGCCTGACTTGGAAGAGCTCAAGGTCAGTAGCTGGAAGTTTACACTGGGAGGCACTACTACTGCGACTACGACTACTACTACCGTAAAAAAAATGTGTTTCACGTGCAAGGTTGCAAAGATCGCTGAGCTCATTATAAAATCAAGAGATTTCCCTTGAACTGATAAATATTGAGATCTTTTCTTCAGTCTTGTGTTTTCTTGGTATTTTGAGGATACTTAAAATGCAATTTCAAGTTTTTTCTCCCAAAAATGGTGTAAGACTCTCTTTCTTTTCCTACTCCTCCTGGAAATGGAAACTGAGATTCGAATTATATCAGGTTTTTTGGGGCTTCACACATTTAATTTTTGAGGTAGGATTAATCTCACTTGATTATATTTATGGTTTAAGATTCCCACTGTAAAGATTGTGAGACTGGTAATGAAATCTTTCTGTTCTGGTTCTTCCTCCCACTTGTTTGTATCAGGCCAAAATATTCATTCTCCCTCTCTTTTTAATGAGTATGGTTTCAGTTTCAAGATAATTTTAAAATAAAATCTTTTGTTCAAGTGGCATATTTAACAATGTAACGAATACGTATAATACTAAATATTTACTTAGACAGGGAATAAATTTACTGCACACATTCAGTCAGGCCAAGCCAGTTTTGCAATAATCTTTTCATGTAATGAGGTTCTAAAGTATGTTAGCTGTGCAGCCTTAATGATGCATATAGTTTTAACCAGGCTCATGTGTTAATGAAATACAGAAACACATAATGAAATTATTTAATGTGTACACCATGGCTATCTTGCTGGGACTGTGAAAGACACAAAGCCTCTTGATCAGGCACCCCTTGCACATGCTTAGCACTGGGTTGCAAATGCTGTAGTCACTTCCTTTGCTGATGTGCACCGAAGGGGTTTTTAGGGGGTGGCCACGATTAGCATGGTGTCATTAACTTCTGTTATGTTAAGGACTGCTCCTCTTAGCCTTGGCAGCATCACTGTTAGTGGTTGCTGTCACAAGAAGAAAGACAAATTCAATATCATGCGCAGTCAACAAATCTACAATTAGACTCTGAAGATTAGTAACTCAAAATCTGCAGCACTTCACTCCCGTGCTGAAAAAGAACTGTGTATTAGAAAACAGTGAAAATGATGTGAGTTAAAGATCACATCTTTTGAAGTCCCTGCTTCTTCATGGCATGCGTGCTGTGGAAGACAGAGGTTGGGCGCAGGACCAAGGAAATGCATCCCTGTGTGCCAGCTGTGTCACTGGCTCTGGGAACAGGGGACTGTAGTCTCACTTCAGAAAGCACTGAGCAGATACAGGTTGGTATGGGATATAATTTTCTTTTCCTGCAAGACTATTTAAGACCGTTTTCTCTATATCAACACAGCAAGATAATACCAGAGCCCACTATCTCTCCTCTCCCTCTCGTCTGCTTCCCTCCTGCTACAGTCCTGCTGCCCCAACAGATATCAGGGAGGAGAAAACCAGTCTGGTATTCAAGATGTTCTGCTGGATGGGGAACGATCACCTAAAAAAATCACTTCTCTGCTGGGATAAAAGCAAAGATTTATCTCTTTAGACATGGTGAGAGAGCCTGGCACCAGCCGCAGTTGCACTGACCACTGCAAATGACTGCTGGCCAGGGGCCAGTACCTTCTTCAATCCCATGTCTGTCTACTGATGTGACAAAAGCCACTAGAGCTGTGTCTGATAGCTGAGGGGAGCTCCTTAAAGATACAGATTTGAATCTCCAGATTCCCCAAAGGAGAGGTAATTTCTCAGGTGTGCTCTAATCCAACCTCTCTACCCTGAGACAAAAGGGACAGGTGTTTGGTGTCTGGTGAAGGTTTAGGGCTCTGGCCTGTGGGCAGATGGAAGTCACTCCTACAGCACTGCACAACAGTTACTGAGCTAAAAAGCTTGTTATGGACAAAGACGGAGTACACCTTACATGTGAAGCCCAGAATGTACTGCTGATAACCTAATCAAAATTAATAAAATAGCTATTATTAATCCAATAATGACAACACTAATAGTTTTTTAAAGTTTTCTCAGCACAATCTTTCTATAATATTTTTCTTCATTAGATCCCAGGTATTCAGTCTTTCTGTTCCTTCTTGTCTTTGAAGCTTTGAGTCTGAGACCACATTTGCACTCTGCCATTTTTTGGTTCCAGAGACTGACCAGTCTGTCCAGAATAACTACTTTCTCTGACTCTAAACCTAAGCCAGGCTTGAGCAGGTTGAGACAGCATTGAACTGGTTGTGAGACAATCACAGCCAAGAGAAGCTGGAAGCAGTTTAGGCCGAGGCAAGAAAAGCCACGTCCTGAGACCTTCCCTGTCAGGTCAGTACAAACTCTCCAGCCTTTAACCAGTCTCATTTGCAATTTTCTTTTAGAAGGATGACTATAGTGCTGGTGGCACTGCCTGTTATCCATGTAGTCTTACCAGGGCTGGTTTCAGGTATTGTCCACCTTAACCACACTTCACTGTTTGGACTGAAATATTTCAAATGCCATTTGCCTCAAGTTCATTGTCTGTTTAGTGCTGAGAATAGCCTTAGGATGAATATTCTGGCAGCCGCGTCCCAAGCTATGAGTGGATAAGCCATGAGTTGAGGTCCTATCGTGCTGATTCAGAAAATAAAATGTGAGTGAAAGTTGTAGCACATTTGGGCTGTGATGGACAGTGTTGAGGCTCCTCTGCTGGACACTCAACTCCAACACTGGAAAAACCCATCCCTGCACAAGGAATGGGTCCAGGCACCAAGGAGGTGGTGGACACATATACTTGGCAGTACAAGGCAGCATGTGAACAAATCCCAAACTGCATTGCCAAGTTGAGGCAAACTGTAGCAGTGCACCATCCTGACCACCTGGTTCCCTGGGAAATGCAGGAAAGAAGGTGCTCTGCAGAAGTGGACTGAAAATACATGGATTTTTTTTTTTTCTGACTTGTGATGCTAAAATAGTACAATAAAACCAGCAGAAAGGTCAGGGAGAGGAAGGTGGCTGCTGTGGCTCGCCGCAGTTCAATTTCTGAGCTAGGAAAGGGGTTGGTAGTGAATCCTGCAAAACTGGCCTGTAGCTCTGGTGATATATTTTTTTTTTCATGGAATGACATTTTTAAGGCTCTCAGAGTAACCTGTTTCCCAGAAGTAATGCTGTCATCAACCGTAAAATAACAGATAATGAGCTCCACTGCAGAAATAAGAAATTATGACCTTGCTACTAGTGAAAACAGTGTGATAAAGCTGCAACAGATGCACACTGTTATAAGGAAGTGCATTTCAGAAACTGCATGGTGATTACAAGCTATTGGAGCAAAAATCACACATGTCCTCACTGATAACTCCAGGGCTTACAGTCCGTGGTCTGGAATAAAAGCTTACAAAATGTTATTTTTCAAGGCATGCTATGCTTGAATGACGGGAATGCACAAAATTAGCCATGTTAGTTTTCTGTTCCAAGACTTGTAAAATATTTACCGCCTTGGGAAAACTCCTGTGTGTAATGCCTACGTAACAGACCTTTAAAAACAGCCATTTAAAGCTGAAATACCAATAAGAGGCATGCTTCATTGCACCCTCTGCTGAATACTTAGGTTGACATTAATGTGGAATGAGTGTGTGCAGCTAGTATATGAAATTTCAGCCCAAATATTGAAAGACAACTTATTAATGAAAGTTAGTTAATCTGCTTGAAAACATTTGACAACAGAGCAAATACTGCTGGCTCCTTTATGTGTTGTGGATTTGAAAGGGACGTAGAGCTACATTTCCCATTTCTGGGGCTCTTCCAGACCCTGTAGATGATTGGAAGCTGTGGGAATGTTTTCCAGAAACTATCTTGGGAGCATTAAATCACTTGGCTTGTGAGTCTGAATCTGCCATGTGCTAGTCAGTGTGGCCCAGAACTTGTCTCAATTCCACGTGCACCATGTTTGGTACTTTGTGGAGCTGGCTATTTTTTGCAGGTCTATAAAACACTCCTTTGCAACTTACTTGAATTTCTTGGTTGTGTCACTGAAATGCACTCTGAGGATTTAAAACTCTGTGTCACACAGCAGTGTTTTACATACCAGGGTGTTAGCAGTTGACTTCACTTATGCAGAGAACAGTTACCAGGCTTGTATCTTAGCAGCATCTGAATCATATGCGCTGCTTTCCTGCAGGATGTTTTCTGTGATAATGCTAAAAATAGACATTCACAATAGGACCATATAGTGGAATAACGTAATATACCTGAAAACCAGGAAAGATGCCATTTCCCTGAGCAAACACATAGAATAGGGCAATCAAATGGGAGGAAGCCTGTTCTGGAGGATCCAGAAACCCTTTGTTTCCACCATGAACAGTATTAATGACTGGTATTTTTACAGAAGAGAGGGGAAATGGAATAAGCGTCTGGGGAGAAGGAGGGAGCATTTCACAGAAATTGGAAGAATTGACACTATGATTCAGAAGATTTGCCCTTGAGGCAAGATGGTTGTTACTGGTCTGTATCTGGCAGATATGTATCTTTGTGCAGAGTTTGCAAATCCTTTGGCAGGGGAACTTTGTCTTTGCAAGTATAGCCTCTAGCACTCGTCCCATTGATATCTCAAGACTGAAATACAAACCAGAGCAGCAACCAAGTGAGGCTGTGTCTTTACCCTCAGTTCTGATCCAGACATGTGTTGTGCTCATCTCTGGACCCAAATTACCTTGCTGTTGTTTTTGCCATAAACATGGCAAAAACATCAGGTTTAACCCCGTGGTCCTCATTGCTGGTGTGACTGGTGTTGATATGTAGTGGTAAATGCAGAGATTCACCAGGAGGAGTGGGTGAGAAGCAGTAGAAACTATCCAGGCTGATTTAAGCTGAATAAATAGATATTTCTATGACAAAGATACAGGATGTATGTTCTAGATGCAGGTTGAAAGTCTTTGTCTCCTGATTTGTTTCCTGTATTTTAATACATTCCCAGTGGAAGACCTCAGTTCTCCAGGTGCTTTCTGTGCCATTCAACATTTCTCTGAGTTGATGGCTTTTCGGATATGGACTGATCCCCAGGGCTCTGTCCATGCCCAGGAGTTGCAGAGAGCAGGAGTAATCAATATTGAACTACGACAGTTGTCAGTTAGAAGCCTCTTCCCATATGAAGGTGTTTAATCCTTACCTTACTGCATGTTTTGTAGCTAAAACTTTCTGAATTTATTATTTGCAGTCAGATCTCACAAAGCAACAGAATGAATTCAAAATCACCTTGAAAACTTTAGAGGACAACTTGCTCTCTTGTCTGTCATCAGCATCTGGGAACTTCCTAGAAGACACAGCATTGGTGGAGAGCTTGGAGATCACTAAACAGACAGCTGCAGAAATTGAAGAGAAGGTGCGTAGCCTAAAGAAAAGCATGTGTGTGATGTTATCTTTAAGGAATTCTAGTTGGAACATAACTTCTTTACTGTGTCTATCTCTACCCCTTCTGCTGACTAAAGAGTAGAAAGTGGTACAAATTGAAGTGCATTCCATTCTGGACAGCTTCAAGCCATTTAATTCTTTAGAGATTTTTTATGTTAAATGGCCTATTTAAGACCAAGATAAAACATCAGTTCCTGATGTAAAGACAATAAAATTTACGCACTGAATCAAGGCAGCTTTACACAGTCCCAGTGCAATTCTGAATACATCACACTTCCACAATTAAGCTGGATTTTAGTACTGACCAGGGACTGGAATCTGTTGAGTTTGGGATCTCGAGTAAATCTGCAAGAACTTGGATATTTCATACTCTTCCATTCCTTAGAGTATAATTCAGCATTTGTATTAGCTGTGCATTGTCAGCATTGCCACCTACCCATTCACCTTGCTGGCTAGGTGAGGTTAGTTAAATGCATGGTGGTTTTCCCCTGCTTCAGAGGGGACTTGAGAAGTGTAGCTGTCATGCCAGGATTGCGATAGGACCCCTGTATGGCCATTCTTGACTGCTTCCCTCTGCAGTCCTCCCATCTTCACAGCCTGCACTTCTCCTTTTCCAGATCACAGGGCCATGCTGCCTGGATAAGTTACCACATGTCTGGGTTAGGCTGGAACTGCCTCTCACTCCCCAGTGCTGTAGCCCCAGTGACCTAGGAACTAAGAGACACTTACATTAAAAATTACAATTATTTCTGCTAGCCATTTGAGGTACATCACGTGCGTTCAGCTCCCTAACGAGGGTTTGCTTGAACCCCCAAAGGGGATGTTGAAGGGGTGGTTTGACATGGCAAGTTTTGTATCTCCCTCTTGAAGCAGATGCCCTTGAAGTCCTTTAATTTCTAAACAAGTTGTGGTTGTAAAACTGGTCACTGCCAGCTCTGTGGCAACAGGGGTGTATTTTGGAATTTGCATCTGTTTTTTATGAGTTTGATACTCACTGTGAAAGCTGTCTTAGAGCCCCATTAGAGGTCTGCTTCTCAAGTCAACTTTTGCTCTCTTCTTGGTCTGTCTACCCAAAGAGCTGATGTTTTCCTTCCTGTGGAAGTCCTCCCTGCTCTGTTTATGGAATGAACTGTCTTCCCCACCTCTGTATTTTATATTATCAGGTGTATTAATTGTTTTGGGGATGGGATAGCTAAAAGTTTGTTCCCTAAGTCTAAGCTAGACTCTGGGCTCCCTTTATAGCCAGTGGAGAGATATGGGTGCTGCCAGAAAGGGGACTCATCTGACATAGATGCAGATGCTTGTTTCCTTAGTAGACATTGAAGCTGCTTTTTGAGGGACTCAGATATTATAGTCCATCATTGCTCATGGGGATGCGTAAACAGACTAATAATCCCACAGATCCCAACATAAATTGATTGCACGCAACAGATTAGCTCAGCCTGGGATTCATTGGGAAGGTTTCATGTGTCTCCCCAGCCAGATGTGTTCACACCAGCTTGGATCACAGCAGAGGGAGATCCAATGGAGTGCATTTTGGTGGGGCCTGTGGCATGCTCTGCTGGCTTGTACAACATATGCTGAGCCATTTTCTGCCACATCCCCATTGCATGATTTACTGAGCTAGCTAGACCAGCACTGGCTCAGCAGTGTGTGCCTGCAAGACAGTTATAGCTGCACATAGCCAGAACCTAAAATAATCCCCAAGAGTCTCAAGGATGTCACTTTATGCTGCTGAAGTGGACTGAAAGAATGAACAAGACTGAGATGATAATGGGGTGATGTATCTGCCAAAAGGATTTTCACCACGTCCATCAGAGCAGCTATGCAGACACCTGGCCAGCAAGGTAGAGGCGTGCTAAATGCTGGTGAGGAAAGGCAGCAAGTAGCCATTATAAATTAGCAGTTCTCAGCCTTGTAGAAGGTGCCTTGAGAGCAGCACCATGTCTGTTCAGCCCTGTGTTATTAATGATCTGCGCAGGAGGAGAGCAATTAGCAGGAGAAACTCATTGATTAGAAAAGCAATTCCAGTTAGTGAAGAGCAGGGACCCTGGTGAGAAGCCTCGAGGGTGCTTGGAAAAACAGAGGATTGGGCAACTGAGTGGTAAATGCAGTTAAATGGAAAACACACCAGAGGAATAGAGATGCTGGGAATGGGTGGCTCAGACCATGCTTCAGAGGGTGGAGACTGGTCCCTGCAGTGGTCACATGCAGGTTACCCACTGCTTGGTCTGACATCTTTGTGCAGATATCAACCCTGTCCTAGACTTTACACTTAACAAAGATGTTTTCACAGCAGTTTTGCTCTGTGATTTTCCTCCTAGGTCCAGGAGTCTAAGGTGACAGAAACCAAGATAAACGAGGCCAGAGAGCACTACAGGCCTGCTGCTGCTCGAGCCTCTCTGCTGTACTTCACCATGAACGACCTCCACACCATCCATCCCATGTACCAGTTCTCTCTGAAGGTACTGTCCCCATAAGCTATGGCGACCTTCCTGCGCCCATGGCTGCAGGAAGCAGTGGCACTGCTTCTGTTTCTTACTGAGGTTCAAAGTCATTGTCTTGGGTCTCTCAGAGATATTTGAACTCACATACAGTAAGGTGATCTAACCTAACCCATTCTGCTGCTGTAGTTTTATGAAGAAGTCTTCGATAATTTATTTCTTTATAAGTCCACTTTACATACATTGCTCTTAACTTGTGTTGTGGTAGTTTTAGCACTCATTGGGAAAGATTTGCCCAAAACTCACTGCAAATGCCGAGCAGAGCATGTTTACCACTGCCCTTGGTGGAAGAAGCGGAGTTTCAGCAGCATCTGCAAAGACCCAGTGAGGAGTCATCTGAATGCCAAAAGAAAATATCTCTCCACGTTGAGTGCTGAGTGTGTGCCAGGATCCCTACTCAGCTCTGAATTTGCCAGTCAGACCACTGCAAAGTGGTCAGAATGGAATCAGGTTCAATGAGCCTTAATTAGCTTTTATTTCTTTTGCTTGACTTCTTTCTAAGCACTTGAAGTCTTGTGGAAAGGCACAGTCTGACTTAGAGGTGTGTTAACATCCTTTCTTACTAAAAATCCAGGAAGTTTCTTTGCAAAGCAGAACCGTACAAGCCATTTGTTCTTTCTTCCATATTCACAGCCTCTTGGCCTGGCAGAACAAGATGAGCAATGGATTTAAGACATCATGTGGGGAAAGAGCCAACAAAGTACTTTTTTCTATGTATTTTACATATTTATGCATAGAGACTTTGCACAGCATTTGGAGTCACTTGCTCCATCAGTTAATCTTTTCTCTATATTTCTTTATAAATATATACGTCAGTTCTGTATCTGTGATGTCATTAGGGTCATAATGCCTGTGCAGATACTTCAGAAGTTAACACGAATTATCCAAGACCTTGATGTTGAAACAGTTCTGACTTCCCAAATGACACAGTGTAAAAACATCGTATCCCTCTCTAAACACAGTCCTGTCCCACTGGGACCACAACACCAGGGATTTACTGTCACCTTGTACAAAAGGCAAGCCATTCCCACTCCCATCCCTATAACACAAGAAGGGGCCCAAGCAGCTGGGCTTTCAGGAGCTTGGATGCTTCCTGCATTATAGTTACAAAATCCTTTCAGGTGGTCAAGAGCATTGTGTGAAATCTAACTTTGGGTTAGTGTCTGTATATAATTGGTGTGATGGAATAGGTAGTACTTGAGTGGCTTGAACATTCACCACCTTTTGGTATGGGGTCATGCACATGCTTATCTACAGCCTGAAGAAGTCCTCTGGAGGGCTCTGTTTCTGCTCTTCTCACAATGTTGTGTGGTCATCAGACAGATAAGCAAGCCTACGGCCTAAAATATCCTGAGACTAGAAGTCCAGATGGGATTTTGGGGTATGTTACCACTTCGCAGTGTGGCTGGTGGCAGTCTCAGCCACAAGTATGCTCATGATGGCAGTATGAACATCCCAATGGGGACCGTACTGGGAGAAAGACTGCTTCGTGCCCTGGGATACAAAATAAGTGTAGAAGAGACATATCCTGAAGGTCTGTGCTCCAAAGGCCTTGCTGCTTTTCTGTCTTGTCTAAATAGACTACTCTTCCCTGCATAGCAAGTGTAGCTCTGTAGTACACGGATCTATTGCATGGAGAACTAGGAATGATGTCCTTTCTTTGTACAACATTCCCTTCTGTAGCTGCTCTCACCAGAAAACCTGGTGAACATTTTCGATATGATAGTTTGATTCCAACAGTATTATTACTAGTCGTGGTGATGAGGTTGAACCATCCTACTCGCCATGTGGCCTTAGAGCCCAGTGGGAAGACAGTAACTTTCATGGGAATGGGACCACAGCTATGTTTTCCAAGTCTCTTGACTATCTTTGAAACAACAGTGCTCTTTATGGCAGGTGTGAATAGACTGAGACTCCACTTGCCACAGTGAAGGAGCTAGATCTTTAAATGAAGTATATGACCAGTAGTGAATTCATAGTTCATGTCTTTGCTTCATGTTTAGGCATCGCTTAATCAGTTGTTTGTCTGTTCCCAGACAAGTAGGAGGTGGGGTTTCTTCGAAACCACCTCCTCTATCTTTGAACCTGCTTAGGCAGAGGTCACCTCTTTCTGTGCTCTGCATGTGCTGCCCGAGACACTGTCTTGGTTCCTGAGCAGCTTCTAAAGATCTGCTGCAGTAAAAATGAAAGTGGATACAATCCCTTGCCTAGGCAGTGTTGTCTTAATAGGTCTGGCCAGTAGAGACCCAAGGGCATTTTAGGGTATTTATCAAAGTGTTCTGGTTTTAATGTTTTAAATAATGGAAGAACTTTTTTATCATAGAAGAAAGGTATTTTGGGGGATGGAGGGTTAAATGAGATGACATCCTAGTCTAGAACTTCTTCCAAACAATTTCTTATCTTGACAAGTGACCTGGAAAAGGTAATTGAGTAAAGAATACAATACTTTGAGCCTCATGCACAAAGAAGCTTTTTTTTTTTATATATATCTTCGACTCATGCTGAAATAATTTTACGAGGACAATGTACAGAGTATCTTTTGTGCAAGGATGCCCTTTGAAAGATTCATTCCTTATACTTACTTAATAGATACAGGAGTTTCTGAGGTTTCACCTTTAATCTACATCTTCTATATTTTGGTTGTTTTATGTTTTCCAGTTAACGTTAGCAATGTGTATAAACAGATAGAAAATTATTGGGTGAAATGTTTTAATTTAATAAATTTTGATGACAGATCATAAAACAGTGTGTAAAGATGCACAGAGATGATTCTGCAATACTTACCACACAGCTAGAAGCCCGTTATAAATTAGAGCAAACAATTTTTTTATGCTACTCTGCAGCATGTTTTTCCACAATTTAAAGAAATGTAAGCTGGAGGATCCATTCTGCAATTATTTAATAATGCAGTAGGTATCAATGCTACTTTAATCTGTTGAGGCATCATTTTTACTTTGTATTACCCTGAAAATAATGCTGCCAACACAGTCATGCCGTATCCAGTTGGTGCTGTTACTTTGTTTTGGCCTGGTTGCTTCCTATTAGTTGAGTCCCAGTGTATGGAGCCTTTGCATTACTAATCAGGACTTAGGTTTTTGGTTTTTTTTTTTCTCTTTCCAGTTGCATTTCATAATTTGCTAATGAGTTTTCTTCTGACTGCTCTGAAAATTTTTCATCTTTTCTCAGAGATGTTGTTACAAGAATCCTTAGTGTCTTATATAATCGTGTCACTCTTGATGCATACACTCCTTCCTGAGAGGACTTTAATGATGGGTTAATCCCCCTTCCACAAGATGAAGTTCTACCTGTTCTTCTCATCTAGTCCTCTGCTGAATCCAGATAGTAAAATACTCATTAGACTTCTTTTTTTAATAGAGGGAAATTGCTTTTTTCTGTTGAAACATTTGTGAAATGCGAGATGTTTTCCTCTTGGAACACCATTATCTTTTGGCTCAACATTTGCAGAGAAAGTGGACTCTCTAATCCCTGTGAGAGAATACATTTGGTCACAGAAATGTTTCCTATATCCATTGTGTCTTAATTCAGTCAGCCAGTCTCTGCACTACTTTCTCAAGGCCAAGAGAATGCAATGTCGCAGAGAATGTCATCATTGCCCGGCTGCATGTTCCTGAAAAAGCAGCTGAAGGCAGATACAGGTTCCGGTCTGTAGATGTGTTCCCCTGCCTTCTGCAGCCAGTGGGCCATGCTGCTGGGCAGATGGTAATGCTTTGTTTGTGGCTTCAGAGAAAAAGTATTTGAGTTGGCTTTGCTTATATTGCAGTACTTCAGGTGGTAGCCAGGAGTGTTCAAAGACCATTTACAAACCATTTGGCATCTTTCTGTATCTCTCCACCTAGGCATTCAGCATTGTGTTTCAGAAAGCCATTGAGAGGGCACCTCCAAATGAGAGCCTCCCAGTACGTGTGCTGAACCTCATTGACAGCATAACCTTCTCTGTGTTCCAGTACACAACCCGGGGGCTGTTTGAGCGTGATAAATTGACCTACACTGCTCAAGTTACCTTCCAGGTAAACACCACCATTTCATGCAATTTGTATGCAATGATTTATTCTACAGGCAAAGATATTGGCATGCAGAGAAACCTCAGACTGTCACAGCTGTGGCCTTTAGTGTCAAAACAGCAAACACAAGGGCTGGGGAACTTATTTTCTTATCTGCCTCTCTTGCTGATAACAGTCACAGATCCTGTGTTTGATTTGCATTATGCTGACAAATGGTTGTTTGAGAAAGTAATACCTTCTTGCAGGACATGAAAAAAGGGGTAAAGCAAGCTGTTCTTGAAGGCTAATTGGTTTTATCCCAAAGAAATGCGTGCTACATAGCTGCTGTCTTCTGTCTGGTATGTTAGTATAATTTTTAGTTTACGGTCTGAGCAAGGAGACCTTTGTATATCCCTGTGCTGAAATCAAATTCAATCAATAAATAGTGCTTGGCATGATGTTGCAAAGTTGTTATGAAGTTTGTACATTGAATGACTGTGTAAATGCCCTGACGTGTAGAATGCAGATATAAAGCCAGTTTGAACTGCTGAAACACTGTGCAGACCTAGTTAACCTTGATCCAGTGACTGTCATGACTTTTTTTAAATTTTACATAACAAATTACTATGCGTAAAGGGGAAAGTAAATAGATATATACACACACACACATATACATATATTTAAAACTGGACTATAATCTATTTCGTTAATAAATTATGTCTGTGTAAAAAGTCTGCTTATATTTTGCATTATTAACCTTAATTCTGACCCAAAGGATACCTACGTTTTCTAATATATATGTCTAAATAAAGTAGCACGCATTGTGCTTGTAACTACATTAGGCATTAAAAGTAGGTAATGGGTCACTTTAAACTGTCAGGAAAACCAAGATCCACAATTTCAATGTGTGGAAGGAGTTGAATGATGAGGCATAGGATTCTCCCATATGAAAAAGCACTTGGCTCTTGAGCTGAGTAGCTCATTACCATCATAGGTGAAAGACATGCCAGGCATGCTTTGGATGCCATTGCCCAGTAGTCAATAATGAGATACAGTTTAGGATCTGTGACGAGGAAATGACACTCAGCACACCAGCACTGCTCTTTTTCCATACAGAATTGGTGTTCAAGGTTTGTCTCTGAGATTTCAGAAGTCTGGCTGTGGCTACAGCTGGCCTCATGAGCACATCTGGCTTTCCAAAATTGCCTCAAACGTTGCCCTGGTAGTCTTACTCCATGTGCTTCTGAAAGCCACCATTAGTGACAAAAGCATCGATAGTAACTGAATGGTCCAGGTGCTCTCCAATGTTTGAGACCTCAAGGACCTACTTATTCTATTGGTGCATGTACCATGAGTTTTTTGTTGTTGATTTTTCAGTTTGGTTTGGTTTGGTTGTTTGTTTTAAACATTCTCCACTTACTTTCAAAATGGAACAAGATAGTGAGAGATGGACAAGACTTGGTAGCATACCCTAAGGATGCATGCTCTGGTTCCTTTCAAGAAAGTTATCATCTGTTCTCTAGCTGCAGATGTCAAGCACAGGGACCTGCAGCACATCCTTCAACCTGTGTCTCTGCTGGCAGGGCCTTCTTCCCAGTGTGCTCTCTATGAACCTGGATCACAGCTCTTGCTGCATATTTTTCCCAAACTTTGGTCCTTTTATGTTGTCAATCACCATACTTGTTCCTGGTCCTCTTCTGGTGAGAACCAAAGCACCTACATGGTTTGTTTCATCACACTCCTCCAACATGAGGAACTGTACTATTTAGCTACACATGTGGCAGCTATGTGAGTTAGATAATTAACCTGTTAGAGTATACTGCTGCTCCTGAATCCTGACTGCTCAAGGATGTCTTGTTTGTTTGGAATTACAGATACTTCTGATGAGTAAAGAAATCAACACAGCAGAACTGGATTACCTACTAAGATACCCAGCAGAGACCAGAGTGACAAGCCCTGTGGAGTTCCTATCTGATCAGTCCTGGGGAGGAATCAAGGTACCTTTTTCACCTGAACTGTGTAAGATCAGCATCCCTTACCTCCTCTTACGGTCTTTCACTGACCTTCAGGTTGGTCCTTATAACATTTGGTGAATGAAGTTTTGACCATACATGAGAAGTAGCACAAAAATGCCACAGAAATAGAGAGTTCTGTAAGTACAAAACTGACTTTGTGGGCTCTTCATGGCTGTACCTCTGATGGTCTGCACATCCCCAAGAAGGTGATTTTTCCCTCTGAGATTTAGGCTTCTCTCTCTGTAAGAGAGGAATAAGAATACCTTCTAATTTTTGTGGTTATAAGTTGTAAAGGACATGGAGATTTTCCCTGTATTTTAGAGGAGGTGAGATTTTAAGGTAGATATGACCATCCGCAGAGATGTGCTGTGGATAGAGTAGTGACAGCCGACAGACCTTCTGCAGAAAAATGCTGTCATGGCAATGAGAATATCTAACAGCTGCCTTAGGTTTGGAGTGAGAGGCGAGGCAGAGCATCCCAAAGAGATGTGAGTTATCCCATCTTTGTTCCTATTTGTCAACAAATGTGAACTGTGCTTGATTTGGACCTGATTCAGCAGGGTGTGATTTGGTTTGTGCTGGGGAAGGTTATGGAACAAATCATCCTAGCTGCCATCACACATCACATGCAGGACAGCCAAACAATCAGGCCCAGTCAGCATGGGTTCAGGAAGGGCAGGTCCTGCTTGACTGATCTTATCTCCTTTTGTGACTAGGTGACCTGTTTGGTGGATGAGAGGAAGGCTGTGGATGTTGTCTACCTGGACTTTAGTAAGGCCTTTGACACCATCTCCCACAACATCCTCCTGGAGAAGCTGGCTGGGCTAAAATTATAACAATTTTTTACGTGTCATCTGCTCACTGAGGCACTTCACAGAAT
>NW_010163307.1:0-498 GCF_000695765.1 Mesitornis unicolor | reverse complement strand
GAAGAAAGAGGTTTAATCAGTACTCAAAGAAGTAATCTAATACATCAAGAATGAATAGTGAAAATTTTGAGGGCGTTAAAAGAACCAAAAGAGATAGTGGTACATGTAAGAGGACATGAAAAGGGATTAGACTATCGGACCAGAGGAAACAATGTAGCAGATAAAGAGGCCCAGGAAGCAGCCCTGAGGAATCAGACAGCTAAAATAAATGTACTACAAACACAGGGAAACATCAGTGGAGAGAGGCGAGAAGAGAAAGGAAAAAAAGTTTACCCTTGAGGAGCAGGCAAAACTAGAAAAAAAGCGGGAGCTAAATTAAAACAAAGAAAATGGATGTTGACGGGCGGGAGATGTTGCCAAAAGCCCATGCCAGACAAATATTAGAACGGCTACACTCACAAACACATTGGGTACAAAAGCGTTAAGTGATCATTTCCTTACACAATTCGGCTCTATTGGGATTTTTTAAATCACAAAGCAAATCACACAAGGGTGCTT
>NW_010163306.1:4600-66091 GCF_000695765.1 Mesitornis unicolor | reverse complement strand
GGTCGTGGTGGGAGAGGCCGTGCCTTGGGCAGCCCCGGAGGAGAAGCCTGGGGATCCCTTGCTGGAGCCTGTAGTCCGCGGTGCCCTGCGGGTGCTCCTTGCTGGGCTCCAGCCCGGGGGCCCGGCAGTTGGGTGCCTCCGGTATGTGAGGCCCTGCTTCTACAGCGAGGGGAGAGGTTGCTTGACCTGGGAGCCACTGGTACTACCCCTGCAGAGCGGTCCAGCTACACGGAGTTGTTTAATCCAGGTGACACTGCTTGCTGTCAGTGGGGTGTTGAGTTTAGGATTCGGATCGTACGTACCCTTGGCATTAGGCAGAAACTTCGGTATCTGTATGAAGTCGATGAGAAGCCATATGTTGGGACGGAGATATCAATGCCTGAGCTGAGCTTGTGTTTAGGTCGTGTCTGTTTGTCCGCTTTACAGAGAAGGATCAGAGTGCTCCTTCTTTTTGTGAATTACCTGTGCAGCTTCCGAAAGACAAGGGTCTGTAGTTGGGGGATCACTCTTCATCAGCAGTATGGCCATGACTGAAATAATAGCTGGTGTCAAGTAGGATAGGATTTCAGCTGGACCAAAGACATTAGCGTGAGTTTATATGGAAATACGATGAGTAACGTCCATGTGGAGCAGTTTGTCTTCTGTATCTGGTTATTATTTTTCTTATATATTCTAAATTTCTGCTTTCTCTAACATACTATATTATAAGTGACCATCCAAGGCAGTGACTAGAGTAGTTCTAGCATAAATAGTTTTTATTGCAGGATTTTTTTGTTATAAGTTCAGGTTTCCTCAGGCTTAAAAATCCCTTATTTTAGTAACTACTTTAGCATAAGTAAATGCTAATTGAATTTGGATTCTTAAAGAAGCCATTAACAAGCTGGCATGGTTTTAGTGTGATGGTTGGCAGAGAGATTGGTTGTTATTGTTTCATAAAATTGTTAGCACATTGTATTCAGAGTTTAAACACCTAGAGTTTGACTTACACAGGATAAAGATAGGCTAGCCATTAGTTCTTGGAGTCGTGTTACTTACAGCTTTTTTCTCATTCTGCAGCTGTGGTAAAGTAAAACATTAAGGACCAAATCGAGGCATACCAGGTGATCTTCTAATTGTTGAAGCACTTAAAGTACGACAACCTGATAACACTAATAAGGTTGTTTGTATGAATATACTGTTTGTTAGTATATGCATTTATTCAGGTTTTTCTTAATGTTGAAGCACTGGATACATTTCTCTTTCCAGATTTCATAAGGAGAAATTGATGCAGGTTGTTAAGTTGACCTTTTCTTCAGAAAGGCTGATTTATGTTGGAGAAGATGTTAGAAGCTTAACATCTCCAATACAGCTCTGATATCTGTACAAGATCTAAACTAGGTTTGATGATTATGGAAGTCCTTTGATAAGCGTATTGAAAATATTGAAGAAGTAGCAGCTATTCAATGCCAGATGACTTCTTTAACACAAGTCATAGTGGCCTAATGCTTTTAAAGTTTATCTTAGAGTTCATAGTAATTAACAGATGAAAAGAAAGCTTGAAGCTTGGCCATTGTAAGAAAAGTTGTGATTTGACTCTGTATTTGTTGACTAAGTTAACTTTTATAGTTAGATTAAAAAAGGCCAAAAAAACTGGTTGTGTGAATAGGAAAGTAGGTCTTGCAGTATGTAATTTTAACAGTGTAATACACTGTTCTAATTTTGATGTCTCCAGTTTGAAAAATAATTCACTGGAAGATCCAAGTGTGAGCAGAAATTGAACAGTTTTCTGCATGTTCTTGGTGTCCCATCATTACACAAGTGAGGGCACTGAAGACTACACCTGGGCTAATAAAAAACCAGCTGGGGTACTTGAAACCTGTGTAGGTCTTGTGTTAGTGTTCTATGGACTGACTCCATTCATGTGCAGTACTGATGTTTCATATATGCTGTCAAACCATTTTATAAATTGTGGTTTCATACATATACACCATAGCTTAATTTTAGAGTGTGTCGTCCAAGGAAACATTGATTTTGCTATTTTATGTATACAGGCAGCTAACTGTTCCAGTTTTGAAAAAGTCGTGAGAAGGAAATGGAGAATTTCACTTGCTTGCTCTTGTTACTAAGTATTAATTTTTCATTTAATAATTTCTTAGGCCAGCTCTAGTTTTTGGGGAGGGTTTATTTCTGAAGCTTCATAATGTTCTAAGTAAACGGCAAGTACTAAGTACTGTATTTTGAAACATGTTCTTAGAATTGAAATTTTATTGGAGACATCTGGCAAAGACACGACCTCTGATAATTTGCCATCTTAGTTGAATAAAAACTCTGCAGATTTTTGTTTTTCCATGGAGATTTGATGCTGAGTGTAACTACTGCATGTTTATTTGGAACATTTTCTCCTGAAAAAGCATTTTCAGTTTTGGATAGATGGTAAAAATGTTTTTGTAAGCAGTGAATAGCTCCGTGAGGTGGTTGTCAAAATAGTTTCCTAGCCTTTATTTTCTGAGTCCAAAGAAAATTTCTCAGATCTTCCCTACTGTTTTCAGCTTAATAAATTATTCCTTTTCACATAAGATTTATCCTGTTTATACAGTTTAATCGTATTTGAGCAAACTGTTCAGAGTTATCTTTTTGTCTTTTTATATTGTAATGAAATGTACTACTGTTTGTTTTGTGGTATGGTGTTACCTGTAAAGACTGCAAAATTAATATCTGCCTATGTGTGACCGATAAGAAAACTTAAAATTTTAGTGAAATCGTTATAGATTAAAATGCACAGGGTTTTTAATTCTGTAACTATCAATAATAACAGGTTTTCTCTTCTGGCTTTGAAGTTGGCAGTCATGTGGGCTATGAGCGTTCTTGGCTTTGTGAAAAACCTGTAATTGCACAGGCTCTTTCATAGCTGTTTGCCCAGGTTTAAAGTTAAATAACATTAACAAAGGCAGCCATAACAGCATGGAAGATATTGGGTAAAGTAACTGCCCTTAAATGAATTTAACTACTTTGCCATATCTACTCTGCAGAATTGGGACAGCCTATTTAGTGCCTCAGGAAAAGTAGGATCTACATAAGGTGAATTTTCTATTTAAATTTTTCATTACCTTACCCTCACCTCTTTTTCTCACAGGAGGTTGGGGAAAATCAATTTTCCAGACCTCCTTTATGCCTCATAGAAGAGCAAAACCTACAATTTGGTTTCTAGTGTCTCTTTTACATCACGCTTGGTTATATAAGGGTATCTGTTCTGCAAAGTAGTGGAGTGATTTATCATGCATAAAACAGATTAGATGATTTCATAATCTCATCTAAGTGAAATCTGTGGAGAAAAAGAAAGCCCACAACTATTTTTCGTCTCCTTTTGCACACAACCTTTTAATAGAAGTTCTTCTAAGCCCATGCAAGATATAAGGTGTGTGGGCTTTCCTGTTTTTTTATGCTTTCTAGGCCATCATGTATGTCAATGAATTTCCTGTCTGGCTGAAGAATAGTAGTAGCTAACAGCAGTGTTTGTTTCCATTCCCTTAGATATAGCCTAAAGCCTTCCACCTTACTTTTGAAAAGCCTTTCAAACATGTTTGTAGTTGTTTAAGAATCTATGCTTAAGAGCAGTTAGTTTAGATTTAATGCAATTCATCATACAAATATTCATAGAATCCGTCTTTCAGTGTTTCCGCCTTTCACTAAGACACTGTCGAGGGCTCAGCAAAGGTGTTGCCATAGCTCAGTCTGCTGAGTTGGTGTCTGCTGCACAGCCCTCCTTCCTCCCCGAAGCTGGCAGCAGCACTTGTGCGCGCTCCTTCTCGTAGAGGTGGTCTGGAGCTCTTGCAGTGCCTTGAACCTGCTGCTGTCCTGGTGCAGGAAGAGAGAAGGGACCTGCAACGCTGAGATGTAGTTTCACAAGAGATTTACAGTCTTACAATATAGGTAGACTTAAGCTCAAAAAAGGTGCTAAGGTCTGTTATTTTCTACTTCTGAGTATGTGGAGTAATTTAATAATGAGAAATATTTGCTGTGGGACTGCGTTTCACTAGTATTTCGTTTAGCTGCCATCTTTTTCTCTTTAGAGAATTTTTCTGTAGTTAATATTGGATTCTTGATTAAAAAGAAATTTTTGTCCTTTTTTTAACAGCTCACAGGAGTCCTAGATGATTGTTTATGTGACATAGAAAGCATTGATGACTTCAATACTTTCAAGATCTTCCCCAAAATACAGAAACTGCAAGAACGTGATTACTTCAGATATTACAAGGTACAATTAGAATGATATTTTCCTGAATAATTTGAGTAAAATCCAGAACATATAGAGAGGATTAAATATCAACTTGTCTGTCTTAAATTGTCTTTTAGAAGCACACAGCTGTTTAATATGTTTATAGCAGGTTTTCAGTCCCTGACAGTTAATCCTGGAGTCGGTGACAGTAAATCATGACTGCTTTCATTCAACTGATAAGTGGTAATTTTAAAGGTAGTATCTTTGTACTGCTGAGTCTAGAAAAGGGTTGTATATTAGCAACTTTCAGACAGCATGCTGTACTTATCTTCTAAGAAATGTGTGTAATTTGAAATGGAAATATTTCAGTGATTTCCTTTTCTTATAAGCTACTGTCTTAGTTCTGATTTCAGCATTTACTGTCTAAAGAATCATTATTCTTTTGAAAAATAGGTAAAAAATTTCAAATTTCAAGTAGTATGTTATATCACTTTTTATGACTAAACAATTTTTTTCTCTGTATTAGAATCTGATGAGCAAAATAAGGCTTTGAGGCCTGATACTTCTGTTTTCAGATCTGCTTAACTTGAAAATGAGGTTGCATTTTGACTGAGCTAATCAGGTGGTTGCCTGTCGCCAGAAAAAGGTGATTTCACTCCTTTAGGGAAGACTCCGGCCTCTTCCCTGCTCTTGGGCTTGTCTGACTGCGCCAATGCATCTCCTTAACCTGGCAGAATTTTAGTTTCGATATTTGGGTTTGGTGATTGTTTCTTAGTTGTGTTTTGTTTTGTTTTCCCAGGATGTAGCAAGTTATCTAGCTGATCTGAAGTCAGACAAGTGTTAAACTCATGCAAGGTGGGGTTATGAATGTGAGGAAGGAGAAAAAAGCGCTAGAATCTTCCCTTTCTAGTGTGAGCAAGCAATGAGGTGTAGCTTCACCCTGAATCTCCTCCTGCTACGTGCTACAGTTCTAACTTCACTCTTGGGGAGAAACAAGATCCATGCACCTCCAGTGATAATACATTACGTAGTAGTGGTAATTAGATTCTCCAAAGGCAACAGACAGATACAAAACAAAGTATTTGAAGAAAAGCAATGACAGGTATACAAGGTTTTATACAACAGTAATTTCATCCTCCAAATTTAGAGCTAATCTTCATTTCCACAGCAGTTTCACAGATCATACTTTAATGGTGTGTTTTAATCCTACCTCATTTTTCATACTGATCTTCCTAATAGGTGGCAATTACAAGGGCCAGTGTGCAGCCCACCCATCATGACACATTATTTAGTACTTCCAGTTGTGACAGGGAAGAATTTGAAGCAAACTGAGTAAGGTAGTCAGATTTTTTTCACCCTTTCCCCTCTTAATAAGCAACAGAGCTTGTTTTTTAATGTCCCTGCACAGAATCATGGAAGTGCTGTTTAGCACTGGATGGATATGGAATTTGTGAGGGTAGGCAATGATCATCTAGGTCAAATAGAGTGTAGTTGACTACTGAGTAAGCGTGGGGGGAGTATACTTGTTCTGGGAGTGAAAACACTCCTACTCTGGAGTAATTTAATTTGTAATAGCAATTTAGATCATGAACTTTTGTAACTACAGTCACAGTATTCCCATTGTGTTGCTAGTTCAACAGCCATGAAGGAACTCAGACTTTACTATATAATACTGAATGGAATAGCTGGTTTCTATTTAAAGGCCCAAGGAAACTCTTTATTTTTTAAGTCTTGCTGAAGTCATGCTAGGTGGTTTCTAGCTAGTTAGTGGTATACTTCACAATGAAAGAAATAGAGACAGAATTTTTTATTCCTTTACAGGTTTTTATACATCAAAACACACAAACTATGGAAGCCTCATGATAAGGAGTTTGACTTTTAATCTGTGACAAGTATTGAATAATGATAATAATGAAATCTAATATTTCGGACCCTGAAGAAAGTAGAAGGGTGTTGTGTGGTCAGTGCATGATTAGTGTTAATTCAAGAACAATTGCTGTACAACCTCAGTGTCTCACAAGTGTGTGTGTGCACACACTGGTTTTTAGTGCTCTAGGATCAGTCCGGGACTAGTATATCTTGATTTTGGTGTGTTTCTGAATTAATCTGCTGGGACAGATTGACAGCAGTATTCTTTTATTTACGATGCTCCTCTTTGTAAGAACAGCAGTCGCCTAGTTGCTTGTATCTTCTTAAGTGTGTTAGTGTTTTTTATTGTTAGAGTTTACTCTGAAGAAGGTTGTAGTCTATGTTAGCTGGTCTTTTTCTTGGTAGAAATTGGTGGGAGGGGCATGTTCTTATTGTGAAGGTGATGTAAAATGTAACACTTTTTGTGCTTTATTTTAAAACATTAGTGAACAACAAATTATAAAATGTTACGTATTTTTTTTCTAGGGGCAATGTTTATGGATTGAATGGAGCAAATGGGGTGGGAAAAGCAACCTGGAATTTCTTCTTTTAATGTATCTGTGCTGGCATGGCTTGAACTGTAACTAGAAGGTAGTTGTCATCACTCCTAAGAAGTTGTACCATCTGCTTAACGTCTTGTGAGGTTTTTTTAACTGAGGAATCTCGTCAGCATTTTAAAGCTGAGTTTGTAATTCCCAGTCATGCTGAATAAATACATCAAAATGGAAACCTACAAAACAGTCTTTCCTTCAGATGTTATGTAGCAGTTAACTTTGTGTGTCTATTTTGAAAATAGATGAAAGGTTGCTTGCTGAAAGTTTTGGTATAGGAATTTGGTATAATAAATGGCAGTTGAGCAAATCAAACACTTAAGTTTTGCTCTTTGGGGATCTTTTGGGATATTAATAGAACATTTGAAGAGGCAGTTCTGTTAGTTTTGCTTTAATTTGGGTACCTAGTGCCACAGACCAATTTAACCTTCAAGCATTAAATTTTTTTAAAATTACTTTTATTTCTGGTACATAGGTTTTATTTTTCTTAGCTGTCAAAATTAAGAGAGTAGACTGGAGAAAAGGTAAAATCTGGCTAATTCATCTCTGTTTGTTTGTATTGCGCCTGCATCAGAGGCATATTGATCTTGCTTTCCTTATGCTTAGTATATTATGTATAATGCTGGGGAAAAAAATTGAATTTGGATTTTTTTTTACTTTTTTTTTGTTACTGCTGAAGCTCTGGTTTGACAATTCAATGACTGTAGTCATTGGGCTTCTATTACTACAACCCCCCCCAAAACCAGGCCGCTTAGAGCAAATCACCAGTCCAGTATAAATGTACTCTACCAGTTTAATGTGTTCAAAGCATGAAGGTTTTTTTTAAAAATGGAATAATTGTTCAAGACAGCTCAGTGATTTTGGTTTTTCTCTAAATTAAAAGATTGAGTAGTGTGTTTCTTTTTATCACAGCAGGAACCCTTCGGTACCACATGCAGTGAACTTGAAGTTCATCCGAGCATCGAATTTAGAGTTCAGTTGCCAACCCTTTGCCTATGGGGCTGCTCTGGCACTATTGTACTAGATGTTTAAACTTTGTTTCCTATGTTTCTTCTTATGTAAAGTGAAAGTGTAGGACGTAAATTACATGAATTGGAAAAATGTCCCTACATATCCATGGAAAACATGTTTTTCTGAAGACTAAATTTAAGAAGCATTTAGTCTCAATCTTTTAACTTGTTAGGTTTAACAAGAATACTGTTCTTTTTTGTGTGTGACTTATTAATTTACTGTACAGCTTGGATGTATCTTTTTCCATAAGCTAGCATAAGGTTTAGTTTTCTGACGTGAAATTTTTAAATTTAAATAAGCTTTTTAAACACATCTATAATTCTTAAAATTTTCTGTTAAAACTGCTCTAGGGCCTGATGCCATCCTTGGGGTATCAGGCTTAATTTTACAATGAGTTTTGTAGAACTCTTGCTGTGATTGGCTACAGAATCAAATGCAATATCCACAACAGTTTCAAACAAGAAGTGATGCATCAAATCATTTAAGATGTAGTTTGTTGGCTGTAAGTAGTGAATTCAGGTGAATGACTTCATGAGGAATATTTATTAACTGAAGAAAAGTAGTACAAGCTGTGCTAAAGGAAAACAAAAGAGTAGAATTTATTTTTGTTGTGAATTTGTAAAAATAATTTTGAAAAATTTAAAACTGATGTTTTGCCTGGAAAATAGTGGTTGTTACTGAGGATAAATGCTTTGTATTTTCTTTGTAATGTTGAATTTCAAAGATTGTGTACTTTTGAAGTGTTTCTGGTTGATCATGCAGAGCTTTAGTCTGTAGTCTTCAGTTTGGGAGTCATGGGGTCACTAATGGTTGTCAGTATGTATAAGGCTAATGCAAAGGAAAGCTTTGATTTATTTTTTTTTTCCTCACTGATTTTCAAATAGACAATCCAAGTGAAACATAGTAAAGTGTTTGAATCTCTTGCCATGTAGTAGATACTAATATATGTGGTACTCTCTGCCTTTGTTCTGTCATTTGATGACAAATAGGAGGACTAATCATCACAGGATTTGCTGGTAATGTTTCTGAAGTGGTTTCTCTTCATTATTTATATTTGTACTATATCAGCTGTCTAATTTGAGACCGTTATGATACTTACTCTTCTAGCTATGATGTGTAGCAATGATTGCCTGTTCTTATTGCTTGTAATCTGAAATCATCCAAACACTTACTTGAATCTGTAAACTTGTGCACTATTCTGGCCTCCATCAAATGTATTTTCTTGATCAGTATAGTACAAATACAACTGATTGTAAGTACAACCATTTTACAGCTGCATATGTCTGATTTGCCTTCTTTTTAGTAGCTTATCGTCTGCTTTGAAGTTATATTAGTGGTGAGAGATTTAATTTGTGCTTTAATATAATAATGTGTTTCTATCCACTGGAGACCATTATCACTAACAATTCCACTGCAGCAAGCTTCAGCTTATAAACTCAGAGGGAAAGGAGTTAAAGAAATCGACCAACCAAACAAACCCTCCACAAAACCCCTAAGACTTAAAGTACTGAATTTAACCCATTTTCCTTGTATCTTCTCCTTTAATTTGAAAGGTTTTCCTGAACTGAAACTGAAAACTGTCTGTTTTAGACTTGCCTTATGTGAGTGTTGATTGTAAACTTTTGGGTTTATATCTTTAGGTCAACCTGAAGAGACCATGCCCATTTTGGGCAGATGATGGCCACTGTTCTATCAAAGATTGTCGTGTCGAGCCTTGTCCTGAGGTATGGATCAAATAATGTAAAATAGAAAAAGTTGTTTGGTTAAAAAGTTTGCTAAATTGCAGTGACTAGTACTGTATTAAACAATATTTACTAATGAGAATTTAAATAAAAGAGTGACAATAAAATTATTTTTCATTTCAAAAGCAGATATGCAATCAAAGTATTTCAAAGTATTAGTCATTTTATCAATAGAACAAATAACTTTAAGAATAAATCTCTTCCAAGCCCTAGCACTGTTTTGGTTATAACGTGTTGAGAAGGTAAAGGCTAATTATTTAAAAACAAGTTTACTTTGACTTCTATAGGAATGGTATTTAATTTGTAGAATTTAATCAAGCATAATAATTTCTATGAACAGTATAAAAACTGATTTATTTTTTTGTTTTTAGAGTAAGATACCTGTTGGAATTAAAGCTGGGAGCGCTAATAAAGTAAGTAATAATTTACTTTCTAAATTTTTTTTTTTATATATTTTAACTTTATTGTAACTGTGTGGCTTATTACAAACCTTCAGTCTTGGCATAGGTATGAAGTTGTTTCTATAAATGATCAGTTTCTATATGTGGCTTTACATTTTTACTTTTATATATAATAGAGTGATTCTGACATAGCTGGTCATGTCATTCTGAGTCTGTCATAGCTTGAGAACTCGTGCAGACCGAGGCCGTGAGTGATCTGGGACAGCAGTACATGGCTGCAGACTGCCCGATGCAAAATTCTTGGTTCATTTCTGAGTACAGGCCACCTTTTATAGAGCTAGGATGCACAGATGCAGTAGCCATCATATTTAACCACAACCTCTAATACTAAAAAAACCTGAAAGTTTACATGTAGTTTTTCCATGTCTAATCTTGAGCAGGTCATTAGTGTAATTTAGGCTAAAGCGATGAGTGCAATCTTAAGTAGGCAGTCTGTGGTGTTTGCTTGTGCTTGCTTCTCTCCAAGCCATCCTTCCTAGATCACCAAGTCATCTTTGCAAAGCCAAGAAAAGCAAAGAGGGTATATGCATCTAGAAGAGAAGTCGGAACAGAAAGGCGAACAACCCTCCCCTACTCTTAAATCCCAAATACAGTGCCCAAGAACTGGGATTTTAACAGTTGATGGGATAATGGTGCCCAAATGAGAGAGGTTTTTTTTTCTGGGGACATACTTGCTCAGTTTCTCTAATTCATCACAAGAGTGAAAACAACCACATGCAACTTTTAATAATGAGAGCTATAATCTCCTGAGTAGATATAGTCAGTAGATATATCCTGTGGAGAAGTTTTCTGTGGTCTTAGTGCTTGGCTTCTGTGCAGGTTCCTGTTGCCCTTCTCTCCTAATGTAGATGAGCTTGTAAACTTCTGGCTTTATTTAGGTTTTTGTGCAGCATTTTTTTGTTTGTTTGAAAACAGCTCTTCTTTTCAGAGGTCATCTAGCTACAAAGACCAAGGCTGCACTTGCACAGCTTCCCTGCAGAAGTGCAGTTAGCAATAGAGGATCTGTTCTTAATTCTTGGCATCAACATAAGCTTTTTGAAATGGTGCTAGAGAGGGACAAAGTAGTTCCCTTTCTGTAGTCCTGTTTCATTTGAGTGGTGAACACATTCTGAGGGGCTAGACATTAAAGAACTGTCACAGCAACTGCTGTATTAATCTTTGAAGCAAGAGACAGGATGCAGTAACTCAAGATTACATCATTTAACTTAAAATGTTACTTCCTGCCCACTTCTTTTCTGTTTTCTTCCAGAAACTGCTCTTAGATCCTGCTTTGGCAGGAACAGATACTTTGTTCTAACTCGGATCTAATCAGTGGTCGCAGAGCGCTGATCCGATAGCTGTTGCAGTTAAAACACTGGAGAATAGTGAGGCCTGAAAATATGTTTTAAGACTTGAATGTTCATTCTGTTTGAAACCTTAAATTTAGGATGATATCTTTGGCAGGAATTCTTTCACTTCAGGGCAGAGATTGGTCTGCAGCCCTAGATGTTTACTTCAGCATCTCAGTATGTTATTTTGTCAGCATTCTGTTTCATTCTAGGTCAGATCCATTCCTTGTTCAGATTTTTTTCCACTTAACATCCATATGCTGAAGAATGAGCTCCACACCTGGCAATTCTAAGAAAATTGAGTGAGAATTACCTCCTAGAGAAATTACTTGTTATGGACGAGGCCCCTAACAGTGTTTAAATTATTTGGTAATAAATGTTTTTTACTCAGACTGGAATCCTGTCATAAGTGGGGTCCCTGAGGGATCGGTACCAGGCCTCGTGCTGTTCAACATGTTCATGAATTATCTGGATGATGGGATTGAAAGCACCCTCACCAAGTCTGCTGGTGACTGCTTGCTGAGGTGGACATGTCAGAAAGGAGAGCCGTCTTAGAGAAACCTGGACTCGCTGGAAGAGTGGGCTAGCAAGAACAGTATGGAGTTTAACAAAGACAAGTGCAAAGTCCGGTACCTGGGACAACATAACCAGAGAGCCCAATACCGGCTGGGATCTGTGTGGCTGGAGAGCAGCCTTGCTGAAAGGGAGCTGGTGGTCCTGGTGGGCATCAAGCTGAACATGAGTCAGCAGCGCGCCGCTGCAGCAACAAAGGCAAACTGGGTCCTGGGATGTACTAGGAGAGATAGACATATGATTATCCCACTCAGCACTTGTCAGACTGCGCCTGGAGTATTGTGTGCAGTTCTGTTTCCTGCAATGCAGAAATGATGTGGACAGACTGGAGAGGGGCCACGAAGATGACCAAAGGGCTGGAGAACATGCCCTGTGAGGAAAGACTGAAGGAGTTGGGTCTTTTGTTCCTGGAGACCTCATCACAGTATTCCAGTACTTAAAAGGTGGCTGCAAAGAGGACAGAGGCTCTCTCTTCACAAGGAGTCATATGGAGAAGACATGAGGCAGTTGGTACAAGTTGCACCAGGAGAGGCTTCATCTTGATATAAGAATTTTTTTACTGTAAGAACAACCAGTTACTGGAACAACTTCCCCAGGGATGCGATGAAGTCTTCATCACTGGAGGTTGTCAAGTTGCAACTGGACAGGGTACTAGATAAGCTCATCTAGGTTCCCTTTCCCACAGAGGTTGGACCAGATGTTCTTTCGAGGCCCCTTACAACCTGGGCTGATCTGTGACTCTGTGATGTGCATGCATTGCAGATAAGAAACGTGCAACTTTTCTAAATGCATGCAGGAAATAACAGGAGTTTGGCATCTTGACCACAAGTCTGTCCTCAGAAATGAACTATTCTGTTTCTTTTAAAATTTTATCAAATTACTGTTTGCGATTTCTGAAGACTTGAACAAAACCTTTAACTTACATTTTTATTTTGAGCTGGTTTTAGATAGTAATTGTTCATGTTTGTATGTATGTACCCTGGAGTGAAAGGAAGCCAGCAGTTTAGCTTTATAGAAGATACCGGTTGCTTAACATTAAATAACTTTCTGTATTTCTTAAGGACTGTAATAAGGTAGGAATCTGTGTTTGACCTAAGGCTCAGGCTGCAAAAGAAAACACACACTCACACAAAAAACCCCAACCCAAAAACCCCAAAAAAGAGGAAACGGGGTTTGTTTATCTTTCAGCAGAGCACTGATACTATCTATTATGTTCCAAAACTGGTAGAAGACTCTTTTTCTTTGAGCTTTAAGCTGACAGACTTAACAAATTCCCTGCTGACATAACCATATAATTGTAGAATAGTAGAATTTAATCTTTAATTCTTCAAATGTTTTCTTTAGACTTTTATTATTAGGATGCTTTTATTTTAGTGGATTACTATTTTTAAAAAAATAGTGTAGAATCAGAGTTCAGCTTAAATACTTCAGTTCTGGCTTCAAAATAGTCAACATTTGAGTTCAGTTTGAAAAGCCTCTCTTCCAGACATGTACATGTCTAAAGCATGCTAACGAATAGGATTAAATGAAACATGAGGGAAAATGGCCAAATCTGTTCTATTTTCCTACTGAAATGGCCAGTGAAACTTGGGGTGTAATTATGGTTGCGAAGTACAAGGTACGTTTATAGGTGTGACTGCTTGTCTTCCAGTGTTCTTTTACAAGAATGTAACTAAATATCTGAAACGCTTCAGAACTATATTTAATTTTTTAAAAAGGGGTGGGAGGGGGGCACAAAGTTTTTACACATTTAGCTGAATTTTCTGCCGTAATTAAATCCACAGAGTGAAATTGGCCTGGTGAAATTAAAATTAAGTGGATAAAAGTAGAAATGAGAAATGGTCCTGAGAATTTTCACTGATACAAGCCAATTCACTGCTAAACCTGGAGATACCTTTCATGACACCTGTTTTAGGAGGATTTTACATAATTAATTTGTATATTAAATATGAACTTTTTTACAGTATTCAAAAGCAGCAAATAATTCCAAAGAATTGGAAGACTGTGAGCAAGCTAACAAACTGGGAGCAGTTAACAGTACCTTAAGGTATGCTGTGATTTACAATAGTACAAAAGTAGTAACAAAGGAGCATTTTGTTTTGTCGGTCTTGTTTTTGCAATGTGCTGGGTTTTGTTCTTCATTCTTCCCATAGCCCATTATAAAGAAAATGAGAAATAATGCAAGAACATCTGAGGTAAAGGTGTTGAGTGATAAGTAGACTTTCATTTTTATTTTTTTTTTTACACAAAGGTGTACTTTGATATGATTTGAAAGAAGTATCTTACAGCATCAGAAGTTGGAGAAAACTTGCAAATAACCCCACCTTTTTTCTACTTTTTACCAGTATCAGTCTTTGTTCTTGATGACTGTGCTGGATTAAGGGATTCTGTCCTGCTCTGTCCCTCCGTACACTGATTTGCCTGTTTGTGATCATTCAGTGAACCAGATCAGGGAGCTTGCAAGTGACTTTTGTTGTTGGCAAAGTTATTTTTAGCTTGGATCAATTCCCTGGTCTTGCTTATTGCATGGCACAGTCAATGTTGGGTGGGAAGAATTCTGCAGGATGGTGTTGCCTCTGAATAGGAAAGTGTGTGGAACACCACTTTGAAACACTTGTGTTCTACTAGATTCCCCCACTTTTAAAAACATAGATACAGAAAAATCAGTTCTTCACTGTCGTTGGAGAGGTGTGATGTCTTCAGCCACTGATTGCAGTAGTTCTACCTGACAGAGGTGTTGAATCTGTTCTGTCATCTGCCAAAGTGGAGCTGCCATGAAAAAGCACCTGCTTCTGCCTGGTGTGTGGTGTTTTAAATCAAACTGGATAGAGCCCTTATCCAAGGGGTTGTTTTGGGGACATGAGAAGCTATTAACTCTCTTCTATTCCTATAGGGCAAAGGATTATGAGATTGAGTACATGTATGGAGAACTAAGGAGAATGCCTTTTGTGAGAGTAGGATAGATGGTTAAAGTTGGGAGAGGGCAAGTGCAGGAAGAGCTTGTGCTTTGTAGGCAAACCTCCACATTCTCTACCTAGCAGTGCATCATCCCCATGGTTTTGAGTTATGTTCCTTTATCAGCTGTATTTTTTGTGATTATCAAATCTTGCCTGCCAGTAATTACTGGAGAAGCTCCTTTTCTAATGCCAAGTATAAAGTCCCCTGTAGTAATTTGGCAGAAGTTTAGAAATGTATCTTCTTGTAGCATTGCCTCTGTTTGTAGAATTGAGCTAGTACTCATTCGATGAAACAGAACAGGTTGCTTTTGTGGTTTCAAGGTGCTTCACTGCACCCTGGAGCATAGTTCCCGGTCTTAACTTTGCTTATGTTTTGCCGACAGTAATGTGACATCAGTAGTTGTGTGCTGCACGTATGCATAGAAGAAAGCATTCAGCTTTTGGTGCTGCTTGTGTTTCATAGTGTGGGAACTTCAAAGTACTTGTCTCTCTTGTACAGTGCACCTTTGAAAATGCTAGGATGAGTGGAATACCATTATTATTTAAAAGGCTTAAGACAAATGATATTCATAGAGTAATTTAGCTTGGAAGGGGTACTTAGGTGTCCAGTCTCCCACTAAAATGCAAGACTAAATATTGTAGATCTTGTAAAAAATATATGTTATGAAAACATACTGATTCCCTGCCCCTGACAAGTGACAGCTGCTAATATACTACTTTGAGAAGTGTTGAAAATGGTAAAATACTTTCATAGCATATAAGCTCTTACTGAAGAAAGAGAAGTCACTCCTGATACACAGTTTGTTCAGATAATGATGGTGAAGTCTTCTTGCTGTCTGACATTAAAATTATTTTTTTAACAATTGTAGTTGATGCCTGCTTGAATCTCCACAGCTAACAAGCGGTAACTCCATATATTCTTGAGTGTCAGACATAGTAATTCAGAATTCAGTTCCAATTTAACTACTGCATGTGGATTGCATTTCTTTCAATAGCTCTTGTTGATGTTGTTTATTCAAAAGTTTAAAATCAAATGCATTTTCTTCCCCTCAGTAACCAAAGTAAGGAGGCTTTCATTGACTGGGCAAGATACGATGATTCACAGGATCATTTTTGTGAACTTGATGGTAAAATGTTTAACCTTTTTCAGAGTGTTTCTTTTATTTGCTGTCTCTTAAAAAACACAAAAGATTATTGTTTCTCTGCAAATAACAGTTTTTAAAAAGTTTTAATTTTGTGCTAAAGGGAGATGTGACAGTTCATATCATCTTACATGCAAAGAATGCAGTTTTTGACAAGGAGCATTTGGTAGTCTACACAGTGCACATTCATTGTTACCCTCTGTTAGTATAGTAGGCAGGAGACTTTTATGGAAATAAAAAAAGAAGGTAAATGAGAGGAGTTTAGCATATATTTTTTAAAAGCTGCTTCTCAAGAAAGAGTCGCATCTAGCACAAACATTAGACAAATTACTTGCACCTGATTCAGTTTCTTCCCACTATGTTATTTTTGTTGCTATTCTACTGTCTACCCTTGGGCTGAGTTTGTTCCGCTTCCAACCTTCCTATGTTTCCAGATTATCTCTACTAAATTCACCTTTATTTGCAAAGACTTTCTTATTGTGAAAACATTAGGATACTAGCTTGTGTCTTTCCTCTGATCCACATATGTGAGTGTAACGTGAAAAGGTCAAAAAATGGTTTTTCAGATAACCAGAGAATTGCCAAGTGCAGGAATGACTGCTGAAGGCCTTTTAATACCTCAGGAAGTCTTCTATGCTAGGAAGACTCAAGGCATAGTACAAGGTATTTTAATCTACCTTTAGGAAAGTGTTTGATGTCACCTGAGAAAGTAGCAGCCGTAGTGGACTTACCAGCTGTGGTTCTTTCAGCACCTCTGCTGTGTCTTATCTGTGAAAGTTTCCTATATAAGAGGAGACTGAGGGGAGACCTCATTCATGTTTATAAATATTTAAAGGGTGAGTGTCACGAGGATGGAGCCAGGCTCTTCTCGGTGACAAACAATGATAGGACAAGGGGTAATGGGCACAAGCTGGAACACAGGAGGTTCCACTTAAATCTGAGAAGAAACTTCTTCTCAGTGAGGGTGACAGAGCACTGGAACAGGCTGCCCAGAGAGGTTGTGGAGTCTCCTTCTCTGGAGACATTCAAAACCCGCCTGGACGCCTTCCTGTGTAACCTCATCTAGGTGTTCCTGCTCCGGCAGGGGGATTGGACTAGATGATCTTTTGAGGTCCCTTCCAATCCCTAACGTTCTGTGATTCTGTGATTCTGTGATAAGCTGCTTCTGTAATAAATACTGCAAGAGTGTAACTGTAAATCTGAGCTGTTACATGCAGTAAGCTGCTGTTGTCTCTTCTATCTTCATTGCTGCCTGCTTCCTTAAGAGGATTCCGGTGGGAAAGATATAGTTTAAGAGCACTTCTTTTAGGAGTAATACTAACTTAGGCAGTTCCTGATTCTACCTCCATCTCTTGTTACATCGTGCCCTGCTGAAGGAGGAAGCGCTGCCCCTGGCTCTGTTCTTCCAGTACTTTTTTGCTCTAGTGTGCCTCTTCCTGCATGGTAAGCTGATTCAGCTTACTTGTATGGCAGGAAAGTAAGTTGACATCTCCGTCCCATCTCCCAGATTGTTGGGATGAAGTGGCTTATCAGGGGAGTCTGTGAGCCGAAGCAGGGAGGGATGAAAGAAAGTAACTTCACTTGATCTCTTCCTCTCCTCTCTTCCTGGTGGTGAGAGAGCTCTTAATTCACTCAACTGTAGCACAAAACCATTTCATCAGTTTTACTTTTCACTAGCTTTTTGTTGGGTTTAATGATAAGCTAGATAAGGGAATTGATCTAGCTGAAAAAAACTTCATAACCCAGGTCAGCTTTCCATCCTTCTGTTGCACTGAGGCACAGACTCAGTTGTATGTGGATATGAGAAGAAAAATTGGAGACCTGAAGTGACCAGGAAGCATAGGAACTGCTTAGGTTAGCCATGCTGTCAAAGAAATAAAGCTGCAATTTGACTTTGTCCCATCTGGTACTCACTGTGCTGTGTGTCTTGTGTCTGTCTCTTTTCTTATTTTTCCTTCTACTGCTGAAGCAATGCTTAACTGCTCATGCAGAATCATCTCTTTTTAGAGACGTTTTCACTGTTTCTGTGGCTTTTTTCAACATCTGAGGAAATCCTCGGTGGCACTGCTTGGCCTGTTCCTGTGAATAAGTCTCTGGACTGCTGGCTTGCATTGTATGCGGGCTCTCTTAAGCAAGAGTTGCTCTTGACCTAGAAATTAAAAGAAGGAATTATTCTTGCTTTTTACTGGTTGTAGCTCAAAACTTAAGTTACTATTCATACAGAGTTTTCAAGCAGAGAGTACTGTGTCAAAATTTTCTTTGGGTACTTTGCCTGAACTTGTAGGGAACTTTGGAGATGAGGGTATAACTTGTTGAAATGCTGCTTAAATAATATGTTGCTTGCCATAACAACTTCTTTGACCTTGTCTTTATTAAGAAGCCCCTGCAGCTGTATACCCATTTCAAAAAAAGGCAGCCTCCCCCCAGCCAAATGCTGCTGGACAAAGAAACCCTGAATTTGAAGGCCATTCAAAACAAAACACTGTCTTTATCTTAGCATAGGGTGAGAGAACACATTGCATGACAAGTGTTTATGGTGGAGTTGAAGAATGTAGAATGTGTTCAGACATTATAGAAATTATGGCCACACAAGAAACTTCAAAATAAATTGTATACTTTTGAGCTTTCTATTTAGTTTGTGTTTTGCTGTATTTTTACATACAAGGCATTTAGAATCCAACTGGAAGACAGAAAGTGTTATGTGAGACCTTTTATTTGTATCTTACTCTGTGTGAGTGTTTTTTTGAAATTGTATCTTTTAAAAACGATCAGTTAGAATATGTAACACAAGTTTTCCTGTTTAGATGAGAGATCTCCAGATGCACAGTATGTGGATTTGCTGCTGAATCCAGAACGTTACACTGGGTACAAGGGGCCTTCCGCTTGGAGAGTGTGGAACAGCATCTATGAAGAAAACTGCTTCAAGTAATTGGGAGAGAGAGCAAGCCTATTTCTTACACCTGCACTTCAGTTTATCTTAAAACTGATTTTTGTGTTTCTAACTTAATTTCTAGGCCTCGATCTGTCTATCGTCCTTTAAATCCACTGGCGCCTAGTAGGGGTGGGTCTTGCCTGTTATATTTTCTAATGCAGTGCTTTTAACATAGTGACTATTGCAGTACTAGTGTTACAGATATTACCTTCAGTCTGTAGGTTTGCTTTCTGCTATTTCAATTTCCTGTGTAGAAGTAGCTGTCCATTTTCAATATTTAGACTAAGGTTTGTGATACATACGTGCTTCGTCCTATGCATGTGAATAGGCTTAGTAATGTCAGGGAGGCTAATGTGAAAACTAGAGTAAATCTCAAACTGTTTAAGTGTCACAGTAATTTCCAGTGTGGATGGGAAGGAGTTAAAGTTCAACAAAAATTGCAACACTCTTGTATTTTTCCCTTGTTTTTTTTTCCCCCAGAGAATTTAATTTAATCATTTTAGCTCATAGTGAGCCTAGGGTAATGTAGCTGTACATTTTCCATCCATAATGTTTAGTGTATTACAAATGTATAAATAATGGCAATATTTGAAGAAAGAGTGGATACTTGGGAAGGCTTAGTTATCTGCAAGAATGTTAAAAAAGAAATGTGCCAATGACTTAAGTGTTATGTTTTCAAATGTATATTGAAAACTATAACCTGGTGTTCCAAATGAGTCTGTTTTCCACTATTGGTGCATCTCATTTCCCTTAAATATTAACTATTAGACTGAGTTAGAAAACACACTGCACAGTAGAAAATCAAGACAACTTTGAGTAATTATAAATATTGAGATAATATATTCCTGGTATACACAAATAAAAATAAAAATTGTAAGAGCAGTTTAACTCACATGTCAGAATTTCAGAAAGGAGCACTGGTCAGACTGCTGAATAATGTGAGCTGAAGACGACTTCCCAACCATCTTTCTGAGGCTTAAAATAGAGCTTTCAATAATATGCAAAGCAGCTGCTACTAAGATTTCAAATTCTTAGTGACTTTAATTATTATGTGTTTAGTCTCAGGTGGTCTTGGGAGGAGGAAGAAGATGGAAAGTACCCTATATTTTTGTAAATTAAATAAGGTTTCTTGCAGTTTTTCAGTGTTTGTAGTAAAGCCTATGTTTCATTACTGCTTTGCTGTGGAAATTATAATTTTAATGCTTATGGATTTTTTTTCCCTTCTAAGGAGGAGATGATGGTAAGTCATCTTATTTTGCTTGACCTGCAGAAATGAATAAGCATTCAAGTTTTAGATAGCTGTTTTATTCACTTTATTGCTATTGCATTAGAGGGAAGGAAAATTATTCTTTCATGCAGATGATTAATCAGAAAATGTTTTTATTGGGTTAATTCTTTCATTTGGGGTAGAGGGAAGAAGTGGATAAGAGCAAAATACAGTTCTGTTGTTGGTTCTTACCCTTCTAACAGAATGTGTTGTGATAATGTTATTGGCGAGATAACTGGAGACACATAAATTAAAGGATTCTTGGGTTTCCTCCAGAGCCCCATTGATACTGGTGTCAGTTCCCTTAAAAGAAGAGGGACAGGGGTTTTTGTGTACTTTCTTGAATGTCCTTCTTGATTTTGAGAATGTGGGGATAAAAAGCATTTGGCCTGTCCACAGTGAGACAGACTTTTGAGGCAAAAGTTCTAAGCCTATAGGAAACCTTCAGACCCTTAGTAGTCAAGGTAAAGGCTATCAGATATAATTACCCCTCTTCCGTCCCATCTGTCACCACCCCTGCAGCTCATCAGGCCTGCGCTTTCGTACGCTTCCAAGTGCCCTGACTGGTAGCTTCATCGTGCACAGTCTTGTATTTCTCCTGTTCTGACTCCAACGGATTTAAACTGACCTCGAAGTTCAGCTGCTTCAGTGCCTGTTCTCACTTTAATAGCTAAATTATTTAGCTTTATGTCCAGGTGGCAGCAAATGTTAGTCTGCATAGTTATATAAAAATACTATTAATGTTGAAAATCAGTATTCTTCTTGTAACTATATATTTTGTATTTACAGGAGAATCTTTCTACACATGGCTAGAAGGTAAAGTCTCTTGGATGGGTTAATATAATGTTAAACTCACTGTATTTTTTTTCCTTTCCCCAAATAATTTTCATAGTGTAGGATTTTTTAATAAATTATGCAGAACTTCACAGTGTCATTCAAAGATTTATTTTTTTTTTTTTTTCTTGAAGGTCTTTGGAAACCTTATCATTCACTTTGATGGTGTACTCCTTAAACTCTTCAGTGTTTCATCTTTTATAACGTGGGAGTTCACTTTAATACCAGTTACTTTGAATTTTCAGCGCATCTTAGACATTTAAGTGGGGACATGATTATTAGCAATGCTGCTAAGGTTTTTATTAGAAAACAACTTTCAGAAACATTAACGTTTTTGATGGTTCTGTTCCCAGTATATAAACAAACGTAAGTATAAGGTGTGTTCAGAAGGCAAAGCAATTTGCTTTTTATTCATATTTAAATGGAAATTACTATTACAGTGGTAGCAATCAAAATTGTATTTTGGAGGTGTGCAGAAAAGTAAATGAGTTAAATATACTTAATTTTACACTTAGCTCATGCTCCCTTTCCTGAGCCATTACTTGTCTAGTTGGAAATGTCTAACTGGCGCTATTGTAGAAAAGTGTACAAACTGACGTGCTTTCTGTAAATGGGGCTGGATCTCAGCCTCTCAGAGAGGCTTCACCCTCAGCTCCTGCTTCCATTTGTGGAGAGTGCAGTGGCAGGGAAGTCTCCCAAACGTATCTCTGAGAAGGGAACAAACCCCTAAATTGAAGTGTAGTCTCTGGATGCAAGTGGTATCATAAATAATTTCTGCATTTACTTCATGTAAATGCTGATACTTTTCTGTTTATGCTATGAAAGTGTATCCATCAAAGTCATATCTTTCAAGGTTTAGCTCTGTGCATTTAAATATTCAGTGAATTTACAGTAGAGCTGGGAAGAAATATTTTTGCTGTTTTCTAATGCCATAAGGTTTTCTGAGGGTTTTGATGTTTTTCTCTAAGGCACCTACTCTAATTTGGTAATAGCTTTAATTCTAATTAGGATGGGTCACGCTATAGTTCTGGTTTCCAGACTGTCAAAATTCAAGACTATTTTAAATTCATTGCTCAAGCAATGTAAGCATCTTATTTTTTGTGTGGCAGTTTGTCTGTACTAATTGACCGGATCCTTATTTGACTGTATTTATTAGAATGCTAAAGTACCAAGTAAGAAATGTCAAACTTCATCTTTGTACTTCTTTATAGAAAAAATAAGAGGTAAACTTTTCCTATGATGGATATAAGGGTTTATTAACGATGCTGAAGTGCTGTAATTATAACTCTTGAAAGTTAAATGATGCAGACTTGCATCACTGAAATGTCAAGCTATATTCATTTTAATACATTCTTTACAGTATTTAGTTTGCAGATTTGTCTTTTTCCTTTACAGGTCTTTGCCTTGAGAAAAGGGTGTTCTATAAACTCATTTCTGGACTTCATGCTAGCATCAACTTGCATCTGTGTGCAAATTACCTTCTTGAAGGTAACGTAAATCTACGTAAAATTGCTGAATGAAATTCTATAATATCTGTAACTTTTATTTGTTTTTTTCTGAAAATTTTTTATATGCACTTAGTTGCTTTCTTATTCTAAATATGCATGTTTTACACCCCTTGCTCTTTTCTTCCTCTGCGTAGAAACTTGGGGGAAGCCTCGCTGGGGACCAAATGTGAAAGAGTTCACTCGCCGCTTTGACCCTACTGAAACAAAAGGAGAAGGACCAAGGAGGCTCAAAAACTTGTATTTCTTGTATTTGATAGAGCTGCGGGCTTTGTCAAAGGTTGCACCGTACTTTGAGCGTTCAGTTGTTGACCTTTACACTGGAAACGGCCATGAGGATGCTGAATCTAAAGCCCTCTTACTAGATATCTTCAGGGATACAAAGTAAGGCATAAGATTATTTTTTTATCAATAGTTTGAAATTCTCAGTTATATTTGCAAGCGAGACTAGATGACTTCTTGACAAGATAAGACAAGGAGGAGAGTGGAATGAGAAGACAGAACAGGAGGCATTTGTACATTTAACAGGAAGAGATGAATATGTTTGAGGTTTGAATGAACATACCACTCTTTAAAAAACAACAACAACAAAAACCCAACTGAACAAACTAAACAAGAGACAAAAAGCACGCAACACCCTGGGCAACTCCTTATTTGTTGCCTTTTCTGATTCTTCTGTATAATGTGCACATGATTGATTTAGAAAGGAAAATAGTACATTTAGTCTTCTAACAATCTACTGAGTAATACAGCTTTTCTCGTAGACGTCACCCCTGGGGTTTTGGCCATCCCTTCTTCCTTCCATTTGCTCTGTAAGGTTCTTTACTCCAGTTCTTTTGCTCACCTTCTTGCCAGTTTTTGCGATTGGTAATGTGCTGTGTGGCTTCCTTGCTGTCCTGATTGTAATCAGGTATTTGAGATGTGGTCAGACAACGATCAGCTGAAAGGCAAGCAGTAAGACAAGTTCAGTGTGTATTAGGAAGAGATCTTCATCAGTGGAAATGGAGTGAAGAAAATTCTCAACAAAACTGTAAATAACAGGTTTCAGGTTACAGTGATTGAATAGTAAATCTGATACCATTTAGTAAATTTTTTAAGAGCTGTTCTGCAAAGACTAGGAACCCTGAAAAGTATTTTACCCTGATGCATCAGCTGTTCACCAGGCTCAATGGAATGCTGTAGTTTATGCCAACATTTGGAGTTTTTTGCCTTTTGTCTTTATTAGGTCCTTCCATATGCACTTTGATGAAAAGTCAATGTTTGCTGGAGATAAAAAAGGAGCCAAGTCATTAAAGGTACTGCTAGTTTTCTGAATGACATCCAAAATACTCATTTTGGAATTAAGTTGTGTTATTTTAGAAAACCTCTGTGCCTACCAGAAGCATACTGCTGAGAGCAGAAAAGGCAGGGAGAATAGAGAGGCAGAGAGAGGCCTCTTCATCTTCCTCATAAATGGGTGCGAGGTGGTGGTGGAGCCAAGCAGACTGAAATCTCTGCTTTAGTGCCTTGGGTCTGCCATCAGGACTGTGGCGAGGCAAATAATTTAAATTGGTATTACAGGTGGATGCAATGCTGCTCTTTAAACAGAGTATCTGTTTCATGTAAGCATCTGAAAAAAAACAGATACTTTACATAATATACTATAATATAGTATAATATAATACTTTAGAAAATCATAGTTCCTAGACATGGGAGCCTAATGTGAATGTTGTTACTGCCTGGCAGCCTAACAGCCAATGCACAATTCCACAGTTGAAGTGTGGCTCAGTAATAAAGCTCTGTTTTGATACTTAAGAACACTTTTCATCCATATTTCAGTAGTAACTTGGAATTTTGTCTGCATTAGAAAGGTGCCAGTAGTTCATCAGCCCAGCTCTAGTGGTTTTCTGACCTTAAATACCTAATTGAGATCATCTTAAGTTCTGTGCTGTGCTTGTTTCCACTCTGACTGAAGCTGCAAAGTAACAATCTACCCAGAGGTTTGGGCAGGAAATATCTCTTATCAATTGTAACTCATTTACCTGTTTGTCAAAAATGTAGGTTGGATCAAAAGGGATTTGAATAATGGAAGAAAAATTGGGCAGGGACACAGATACAATACTTACAGCTCAGAAAATTCTGAGCACGTTGTTGGAAGCTCAGTGTACAGAATTCAGGATGTGCAGGGTAACACTTGTATTATTGGTTATTAGCAGTGGCTTGGAACAAGATTCTGGGTTTACAGGAACGTTTGTTATGGCCTGACCACATATGGTAGTGGTTTTGTTCAGTTTTAATAGAGAATTGATATTCTAGTGGTACTAAGTTAGTTAACCTTCTGTTTTTGTAAAGCTAGAGGATACTTAACCTTTTATATTTTCTTTTTAACTGATAGGAAGAATTCAGATTGCATTTCAAGAACATATCCCGCATAATGGATTGTGTTGGATGTGATAAATGCAGGCTGTGGGGCAAGCTGCAGGTATAGTTTTTTGTGTGTGTACACGTTGCGGGAGAGTTGGAAGGCAGGATGCTTGTTACATGAGCATTGAGACTTTCTGTGCCAGACTGGTCTTTGTCCTTACCTATGAATTAAAGATAGACATATGTTTAGTTCAGTTATTTTAAAATTTTGTTTAAAAATATTTATTTTGCTTAGTCAACAGCTGCTTAGCTTACTAAGAGGTATTTTGTGTTCTGCCAAAAGAAATATTTAGAACAGATGCTTCATAGCAAAGTCTTATTGGCAGTCATATCTGATCTGTAGTCAGTGATCAGCAAGGCTTTGCAGAATCACCTGTAGGAAGCCTTCCTGGAAATACAGCACTTGCTTAATTGCTAGAAAATTCAGCATGAGACTGAACACCACAAATTGAGGCATAAAAAAAAATTAAATTCAGATTTTCACCATTTATGCAGAAGGCAGCACGTGAATAACATTTTTTTTTAATTTAGAAACTACACTGGAACCTGGAGAACTTGGAACTTTTCTCTTTAAGGGAAAGTAGAGATATCATTTATATGTTACCACTTGGAAATGTGCTCTTAAGATAACTATAAAATACTGCAAGGTGCACAGTACAGCTGAGAGTTGAAAAACTGAACGTCAGTTTCTGGAGGCCTATTTTTATTTTATTGAAAACAAGATTATTTTTTTTTTATTAACCCTCAAGGCTAATGTTAAGTCCAGACTGAGACCAGTTGTCACTTTGGGGTGCCTAGTGGGATGCTGTACTGCTCTGTAGCATTAAGCTTGTCAGAGTTCAGTTTTCAAAGAATTTGTGGCATCAAAAATTTGGTGGTCTCTGCTGAATGTCTGGAGTTCTGCCCACCCCATCCTAGGTAATGCTTTTGATCTATTATAATCTTTCCTTCTTGTGCAAAATGAAATAGGGCCAGATTTCCTGACCCATAGAATTCTCTTGCAGCCAGCCTCAACCACTTTGTGTTGAAATCCAGCGGTTGTTTCTGTAGCCTGATTAAATGGGGAAATAAGAATAGGTGCTTCTGTTCTATTACTGTATAGGGAATAGGGTTTGAAACTTAAACTGCAGTGTCTGCCACTGGGACTGGAGGTGGAAAAAGCAGTATTGTGGTACCTCAAAAAAAAAACCCAGTTTGACTTTGAAGGGGGAGCAGAGAAGAAAAGGGGAGATCTGATCCAGCAGCTCCTGCAGCAGAGAGGGTTGTGACTGGTGTGTGTTCATATGCATCTGGTGCAGCTGAGAAGAAAAGAGATGGGAAAGGAAGAGATTAAAAGCAGGAGGATGAAGGGCAAGTGCACCTGAGGGAACAAATGTTTGTAAGTAAGCGACTGAACCTGGTGCACATGTGAACTGATGGCATGTTTTTGCATTAGTGTCCTGGTTTGTGTGCAGTTATTTGGGTTGAGGGAAAGTCAGTATGAAAGAATTGGTACTACAGTTTGCCTGGAATATTAATTTTTTAACTTTTGTACTGTTTTCTGAGAGTTCAAAGTAGTGATCTTATTGACATTAGAACTTTTCTTGTAGACTCAGGGCTTAGGAACTGCTCTGAAGATCCTATTTTCTGAGAAAGAAATACAGAGCCTTCCGGAGAATAGCCCATCAAAAGGTTTTCAACTCACGCGTCAAGAAATAGTTGCTCTGGTAAATGCCTTTGGAAGGTAAGTTTTCATCATTTATGTAGTAGAAAAAGAGTAAAACTTCTATGTCAGCACTGTAGGTCTGTGAAAAGTTGGTATTGTTCATGTAGCTGTAGCTTCTGTGAAGGCTGGATTAGTGGTGATATTGATAAACTTACTGCCATCAGACTGCGTACGTGGAGTGCCGGTTATGAGCCCTGGTCATCGCTGTGTGTTGGGACCCAGTTCATCTGTTTCTCAGATCTCAAATTCCATCTTGTGAAAGCTGGATTTAAGTCTCAAAAGTCTTAAGCATTAGACTTAGTCCAAAACTGAGGGGACATAGCCACTGAGTACAGCTGGTTGACATATTTTAAATTTCTATTTTAAATGTGTGTATGTCAGAAGTAGTGAAAAGGAAGAAAAATACTTGATTTTTTTAATGCTGTCATTTAGCCCTTAAGCTTTTGTATTTTTGTATATGATGTGATTATTTTTGTTAAAACTTTAATTCTGATTGATTTGGGGGGGGGGGGGGGAAGCAAAAATTTACCCCATTCAAGTGGTGAAATAAAACATTTTAACAGCTCTAAAAGATGCGTAGAACTTGCTTTGTTTGCTTATCATGCTAGTTCTTCAGATCTTGAATATAACAATCTGGTCCTGTTCAAAAGAATGCAATTAATGTTCATTAGCTCTGGTTAGAGATTTTGAATGAAGTTGGGAAAATGTAAAATATATCTAAACTGTAATCCCTGTAATATATTATGTAAATATAATGAAGAGTCAGGTAGTAGATCTTTTGAGGGAAAGTACTCCATTAGTTAATCTCTGGAACAGACTTGTGTTCAAAAAGACCAAACAGCCAGCCCCCGCGGAAGATGATGCTTTTGAACTTCTTTCACAGTTGACTTACTAACACTGAAGGGCTTTTTGTTTTGCAGGCTTTCCACAAGTATAAGAGAGTTGCAGAATTTTAAAGTTTTATTACAACAAACTAGGTAATGAAGGCCTTTGCCCAACCTTTTAGTGAAGACCATTTACATGACTGCATTGAGCAGAAGCAACTGATCCTTACAGGACTCACATGAACTGATAAAAAGTAAAATCAAATACCAACTTGAATATTTATGTCTAAACTAGGAATGGCTATTAATTAGAAAAGATATTTATGAATGAAGTATATAGTTTTTAAATGTGTAAATTAAGCTGATCTGTTTATTTTGTAAGTTCTCTGCTCACAGTTCTGTTTTACGGAAACTTCATGAATTGTCTTTATTTCCTTGTCTTTTTGAGACAGTTTTCTTATATGAAAACACAGGTACCTCCACCCTGACTTGGCCTGTCCTAGGAGAGCTGCCTCACCTCGTGCCTCTCCCCTGCACCAAGTTTCAGTATATTCTTAGGACTGAGTATGTGGAATCAGGCCACCTAAAAGAAAACAAACCCAAACAACCAAACAAACCAAAAAGAAAAGAAAATAAGGCTCTTACTGAGTTCTGACTTCTTACTGTAATAGTGGAACTTAAAAATAGGAAATTCACAGAGCAGAAAATTTTATTTCATGCTGAGCTCCTTTGCATCATGCTGATATCAGCATTTTTTTTCTTATGTGCTGCTTCTCAGAATTTTTTTTTTTAAATAACTACCTTGTCTGTGATGCAGCGCAGCTGGAAGTGACTTTTTGGCAGCCCCTCAGCTGCCTGCCCTTGCCTGGGGCTGAGGGCAGGGTCGCTGGTCAGTGGAGTGCTGCTCGCTGAATGTGAGTGATGCTCTGCCACTCGAATCCGCATCTACCCCATTTTATTTTCTAGACCGTAATCACAAGTTCAGTTTTCAGAAATTGTCTCTTTAATGTCTAAAAAATGAAAATAGCACACTTCAGTCTTTGAGCTGTGGAAATAGATTTGCTTTTTCTGGGTTATGTTTTAGTGCTATGTTAAAAGGTCAGTACAAAAAAGTAAGAACTTGGTTTTGTAGTAACTTTTTAAAAAAGATGCTTTTTAAAACTCATAATTACACTGACATTTAATACCACATACTCTATCTATGCAATCCCTAACTGTATCTTCTTTAAAAGGATATTCAGCATAATAAAACGGGTATGTTAATAAGTAACTTTCATAAAATAAGAAATTACTCACATATCATTGTCCACAAATGTCAATGGTAACTTACCATTGTCTGAAACAAAATTCAGAAACAGCACTACTGATTAGTAGCAACCAAATATTGGTTTAAATTTAAAGTGAAGTCATGTTTTTTGGGTTTTGTTTTTTGTTTTTAAACCAGCATGTTTCAAAATGAAGTTAGGCATTATGAATGTAGGAAGTGCTGGTACAGTGTAGATACATCTCTTGTTTTTAAGAAGTTGTCTTCACAAAATGAAGTGCTCTTAAACATTTTTCACCCAACCAGATATTTAGTGACCTGTTTATAGAATTGATTGTTACTGTATTTGGTTTCATAATGCGGTCCTTTACAGCTGAGATTTTCTGAAAACCAGAATATGCTCCATGTCCTTTGTTTCCAGACTAGCCTCAAATTTCTACCTGCGTGGAAATGAGACAGACTGTCCTGCTAACACTTTCTATTATAAGAAATGGTTCCTCAAGAAAGCAAACCCTCTTGAGTCAAACTGGGATAAGCTAAATGGAAAAAGAGAAAAAGAAAAAAAAAAAAAAGAGGAAAAGAGAGAGAGAAAAGCCCCACAGACCATCCCCATAAAGTTTTGGTGACAGTGGCATGAATTGCAGTGAACTGGTTTCCAGTGCTAAGTTCCTGTTTAAGCCAGTAAATAATTAAGCGTGGCATTAGAGAAAGCTGGTGCCAGTCTGGGGATGTTGTGCTCTTACCCAGCAGCCTCTCCTGCCTGAACCAGTTACCACGGGCTTCTTGTCCCTGGTGAATGAGGAGGAACGGGTGATTTCCAGGTGGGGTCACCTGGCTGTTGCGAGCTCTGTATGATGCAGTGATTTGTGCCCTAGAGTTTATTTTTCTCCATTAAATTGAAGTGTGAATCTAGGCAGCTAGCTCCAATGTGAACAGCTGTTTTTGATAACCGAGCTACACCCCGAGTATCTAACTCTTCTCAGCAATTTTATCTGTTGAAAGTGTGTGGTTTTCAGTGAGCCACTAATTCCTTACCTTTTGGATTGACCTGCAAGGACTAGAACCTGTAGGCTCACCTGTGTGAAGAATGCTGGATAGCTGGGATTTATCTGTATTATCATATACTATGGTGCCTAAAGCTTTAGGCAGGTTTTTTTTAGTTGAAAAAAAATGTCTGTACTGCCCCAGGGAAGGACCTGAGTCTCAGAATTGTTTCTTCCCTTTTTCCCCTTGCTTTATGGGGAAAGTAAATGGCTTCCAACCTTCTTCTGGGGGTGCAACTTGCTGTTTTTCCTCATTTTCACCTGTGGCTGGCTAAAAATGTACAGACACTGAAGCAGCATCACATATCAGCACTGTGCACTTGCTTATGGGACTGGTGGGAGATTCAAACACACAGGCCCTGGCCCCCTGCTCCTTGGCAGCCCTTCTGGGCACAGTGTGGGCAAGGTAGCCGCTGCTGGGTAAGGACTTGGAGAGGGGAAGCATTTTTCCTCATTTTCACCTGTGGCTGGCTAAAAATGTACAGACACTGAAGCAGCATCACATATCAGCACTGTGCACTTGCTTATGGGACTGGTGGGAGATTCAAACACACAGGCCCTGGCCCCCTGCTCCTTGGCAGCCCTTCTGGGCACAGTGTGGGCAAGGTAGCCGCTGCTGGGTAAGGACTTGGAGAGGGGAAGCATTTCTTTTGTGCTGGGTTGTGTTTTTTTTTTAGGAATGCAACTCAAGAGCAAATTCTGTGTTCGGGGCAGTTCTGTTGCATTTGAAGGTCCATCTCGCCTGATGATCAAATATGGAAGGCATTTAACTTCTGTCACTGTAGAAATAGGACATAAGATTTTTTCCTGTTACAAATCGAGTTGAAACAATTTTCCTATCACCATCTTTTTTTTTTTTACTGAATTTGATGTGCATTCTGTGACTATGCTGCCTATGAAGTTTTGCCATGTGAGTCATATGACAGTTCTTTATATGTTAAATTAAATTTTAGAAATTTACAGATCTGTTTTTTATACTAAAATATAAGGTTAGTTACGCTGTCAGTGACCTGTAAAGTATTTTAAATACCAGCTCCCTGTTGGAGATCAGCTTGTCAACGTTGTCCGCCATTCGTTTCAGAGTAGAAGTACATTTCCTTGTACAAATGACACAATGATTGTAATGCCAGAGGTGGCAAGAAGACAAAAATATTTCACAGAGACTTGTGTGAAATGGTGATAAAGACTGGGTGTAAAGTGCATGGGTAAAATGTAGGGTGCTGTTGCTGACCCACTTGCTTCTCAGTGCTGAGGAGGAAGGTGAGAACACAGATTTACAGCAGGGAATTGGAGAGGAGTGTGTAAGGGGTGACAAAAGTGGTTTCGTGCTTCAGCCACTGCTGTCACTGATGTGTGAAATGCCCAGTGCTGCACCTCCTCGAGCGGCGGTTGGCTGTTGGGTGGCCTTTCTCTGACCTTGCTTTCTGTTCTTCTGGGAAATGATCTGTAAGATGTTGTAAATAATCCAGATGCTTACGTTTATAAAGTAGCAATCAGCAATTCATCACCTTACAACTCTTCCATACAGCTAGCCTATTAAAATGTAATATTTATTAAAATCAAAATCAGTGTTGGGACTGCTTATACTGAGATCTAAACACTTCTGAAACTTTGCTATGTTTGAATCTATAAAATACGAATTAAAATATTTTCTGCTACAAATTATTGTGATTGCAGTTTTTGGACTTTCATTTGAAGTGTTTTTTTCACTTTTCATTTAAATTACTTGTCGACTACACTTGGTAGAAATTATGGAACTTAAATTATTTACAGGTCAGTCCTTAAGCTTAAAGCTGATGCTTACATTCACTGCACTTTAATTCCATGCCAAAGATGAAGGTAACGAGTGGATCCATCGCTGTTTGTGGTGTCCTGTCAGCACATCAGAAATTCATGTGGCAGGACACAAGCTGGTTCTGTATTGATGTGGCCATATACAGCCACTGTTTGAGTCCAGTTGTTTTAAGAGGCAAAAAGGCTTATTTTGAAATGAAGTTGGGTCCGTTCTGTCCTTTTCTCAGAATATCTTGTGAAATCAATTCTGTAAATATTTTTTCCTGGTTGGTTTACCCAGGGGGACTCTTCCTGTGAAATCATTCCCCCTAAAGGGTTTCTGCACCTTTCGTTTTCATTCCATGTATGTATTTTTAACAAATTCTTAGTAAAAATTTAATACACACATTTCATCCTCAGTTTAGGTGGCTAAGTACCTGTTACATGCCTGATAATTTTAGTGATTTAATTTAAATTGAAGATCTTACCTTTCATGTTGTGTAAGTCTCCCATGTTTGACAGTATTTAATTCATTGCTATGATTGGTTATAGTCACTTGTAATTCCACTTTTTTTGCATGCATACAGCAGTGTAGGGATAAAGCTTGTTTTAAGCACAGAATTCTCATAATTACATTTATACCATGCAGCTGTATCTACTGTGAAGAAAATGTAATTCCTGCAGATTTTTGCACTAGGTCTTCAGGCAGTTTTGTACAGACACGATTGTAGAACTCCAAAGGGTTTAATAAAATGTCTGTTCTTCTCCCAGCCCTGTGGCACCTTTTTTCAGCTCTGGCTGATAGTTTAATTGGCTCTTTTTCTTCAGTGAATACTGGGGAAGAAGTGAAGACACTTGTGGAAGGCAAACAGTTGGCAGGGTGCTGCTGCCAGGGGCAAGGCTTGGGGGCTTGCGCTTGGATTTTACCACGCTGGCCCCAAAAATCAAAGACCCTGTGGAAGACTTGGCATGTGAGCGTGGCACCACTGTGCTTTTGGCTTTTGAGCAGACCTGATCAGATCTGCATCCCATCCCTCCTTTTTTTTTCCCTTGTATATCCTCTGTGGAATGCACATGAGAACTATCTACTCTTGTACTTCAAGTTGAATATGAGGAAAACATCAAGCCTGTCCCTTGTTTGGGGATGCTGTAGTACAGCTCAAAGTTAACTACTTTTTATAGAAGTAAAGGTTATTATAAGAAATACGGGGTTTTTTCTCCTAGGGAAATATAGTACAGTATTTTGTTTCCTAGAGCGAAGGAGAAAGAGATGCTGGGGGTGCAGTAGAGCAGATCAGTCAGTACTGGGCACAATAGAAAGCCCTAAGGTTCAGGTTCCTGCTTGCCATAGAATTAATGGCATTAATTATTGTATTATTAATTATTAACTAATTATTGCCATTAATTATTTTTAGGCTTACTCTATGCAAATGTCACATACTGGAATGGAATTTATCCCCCATTTCCAGCACAAACCACCACATTTATTCCAAACATACAAGGCTGAAGGCTGGCTTTGCTGACTACCTGCTAGTTCTGCAGAATTTATTTTTCCAGTCCACTTCAGGTTTTTCTGCTTTACGTATTCCTGGCTCTTGTTCTAGTCCCAGAATGCAGGTCCTAGGTTTTTAATAAATAAGTGCTGCTAGATGTATCTATCTCCCTGGCTAGGTATTTAGTTTTCTACATAATAAACCTAGAACCGATTCATAGAGATGATTACCTAACTTTAATTTTTGTCAAACTTACAACTTGTCATCCTGTTTTGCAGTGCACAGTGCTCTAGCCAGAGCAAATGCCCCCATCTCTACCATTTTAGGGCTGTCCCTGTAGCTGCTGAGAGGATACAATTCTCTTCTTAGGGGAACACACTATGTTTGGAGTTCATAACTAGAGTATAGATGACTTTTAGCCTCCAACCACCTTTCCACACAGAGTAAGCAGTGATGAGCTAAAGAGTAAACTGCTCAGAGATTGCAGCAGTAACTTCAAAAGCCAGTATTTAATTGGGTTGATATTTTCCCTTACAGGCTTTTTATGTACATGTAAGAATTGCTACCATCATGCATTTGAACAGTCCATTCACGTGTTTACAGTATATTCATAATAATAATGTATTTCTAACCTAGTACACAGTGTAAAAATAAAAATACTTAGAAAATAATTATGCCATTTCACTTCATGAAATTTGCTCTTTTAAAATGAGCATAAAATGATTAAATTATACCCTCTAACAACTCCATTCAAAGCCAAAAATACCATGGCTTAAAACAAGGTATCAATTAGAATGATCTTCAAAGTTTAAATCATTAGCTTACACTTCTCCTTGAACTATGAAAAGCTTGCGGCAAAGACAAGTTCTTCATTTATCTGTGCATAGGAACACTTCTAAAAACCAAAGGTGAAGAAAAATTGCTAAGCTTTGTTTTTCAGACCATTTATTTTAATGTCCTTGAACACTGCGGTTGAGGTTATATGGGGCTTGGCCGGTCTGTGTCTAGTGCTGGATCTTGCTGGAGGGATCCTATGTAAGCCATGAAGCTGTTGTGCTGGTGGCTCCAGTCGTAGTAGTCTGGTGAGAAACTTAAAAAGAAAAGAGAAGAATTAGTGACCAGCAGGTTGGCTCTGCAGACACCTGGTTAGCGAAGGTGGGCACAACGCAATCACATAGACATAGTTCTCGCGCTGAAAAACGAGAACAAAATAAAACCTCAAACGAGGGTTGAGGCAGGTATTTATTTTTCTGCTCTGTCCATTATTTTGGCCTAAATGTTCTCAACTCACTGATACCTGATTCTTCTGGTTCACCAGAGACTAATCCAGAAGGTGTTTGAAAGCCCCAGCAGCAGAGCTGCCAATCCATGCTGAGGCCTGTCAGCGGTTTAGCTGTGATGTGAAAAATGACTGCAGGGGTAAGATGACCGGGAACTGTAAATTGTGAATATCCAACTACTGAATCGTGGTTTGGGCTCAGAGACAGCGACTGCGCAACCTTATCTAAACAAGGGACAAGAGCCAGACTTGGGTACATTAGTTACAGCTGGCAAGGCCTGCATGTTAGATGACTGATGACACTGGTCTATAGCAGCCAGTGGATACAGGAAGAAGCAGAAGAGTAACACAGCGCTGAGCCTCCTTTCAGGGCAGGGTTGTGTTCTGGCAGTGCTTCACCTCCTCTGTCTAGGGTGCCATCATTCTTGCTATAAACTGCTTATTCCTGGAAGGGAATCCTTACCTAAAGCTCACATTTTTGGGGAGGAAACAGGATTTTGTCCCAGTTGTGAGGGGTTTCGGCAATGAGAGGTGGATTCGCATAAGCTTTGGCAAATGGGAAAACAAATGCCCCCTTCATTTCGGGTCAACCTTGAGACATTTAGCCCTGTTACAGGGCAACCTAAGTTGAGGGGGCTTCTCGCTACCACTGCCACAAGCTGCTGCCTGCACTGTTGAGCTTTTCCCCGCTCTGCCTCGCTCACACGCTTACACAAGTAAATGGCACTTCTTGGGCCACTCTTGGAAGAAACAGAAGGTGAAAAATGTGATGCAAAGATCTGACCTGAGTTCTTTAGAGCGCAGCATGCTGTTACAGCTCTTAAAACTCTGAAACCACTGATGAAACCACTTTCATTCTTGTGTCCTTGCAGTCTCTATGGGGCCCTTGGATCCCCACCGTCACTTGGTGCTGCCTTTCAACATCAACTCCCCTCACTGTTCCCCTTCACCCCTTGCAACGTATGCGACAACTGGAGCTAGACAATGTACATACATCTTCTGTGGCATGTTAGAGTTACTGCTCCTCCAGGCTCTGTTCCAGCAAGCAAGTGGTTCCCACTTGTGTCTCACCTGCCCTGTGCCCCCTGTGGTGCAATATTCCATGCTAGGTCGTCATCACTGTCGTATCTGCGAGGGTTGTCAAAGAAATAGGATCTGGGGCTGAAGCCATGGCTTGGGACCATTCCTGCATTGGCCTGCAGGAAAGGGAACCTCAGTCAGTGCTTGCAGCAGACAGGTAACTGCTTGGTGCCTGGCTGATAAAAGAAGTCACTGCAGACTTACCTCCTGGCTTCCAAAATAAAGCAGGCAATTTTACATTGGCTGTAGACAATAGAAATATTTTTTTGCCACCAGCATAGGGGTAGTCTACTGATCTTAACAGCTTCCCCTTGTCCTTCCTTCTAGCTAGCAGTTACAAGCCATTTCTGAAACCACCCTCCAGTATGCATTTAACCAGTATGCATCTTAGCTTTGAAGTCCTGAATGAAACGTAAAACTAAAGCACAACTATTCCTTGGGATTGTTCCTCATTAAACGTAAAGAACATTTCTGATTTTTACTAAATCAGCGTTGGTAAGATTTTTTAACTTAAAACGTTTTGTTTGGTTGGTTTTTTTAATTCTAACCCCATGCTTTATGGCCAAGTATTTTCAACCACTGGGTCATTCCATACCTAACTGCTGTAACAGCCTTGGACAAGTTGGACTGAAGTCCTGTGGCCCTTGGTCTCCCTCTTGTGGCGTACTGGCACTGAAGTTCAGCTTTGCCTTGCTACAGTCTAGTCATTCTTTATTTCTTTCTAATATTGTTGTTTCCAGTTTTCCTCTTACCACGAAATTGTTTAGCATAAATATTTGTCTTGTGTAGAGAAAAATCTATATATGACCTATCCACTATGGCATATCATGTCTACCCCAAAAGAAGGTACCCATAAAAGAAGTGGTATCACTGACTGGTTCTTCTGAACTGTGTCTTTATGAAGTTGGAAATTTAAGGCTTTTTGCAAATCATAGTGCAAAAATGTAATGTTATATGTGTTACTGCAGTGCTTTGACTTGTGAGATAATGCTGCGTGTCTGGGGTCGTTTGAGTTCCCATTTGAAGAGGGATCCAAGTCTTTATGGGATCAACTTTTTGAAAGCAGAAATTAGACCACAGCCCTTCTTTCCATTCTCTTGTGAATCTCTCCCACACTATCCAAACTTGACCACCAGGTCTGGCCTTACTAAGCTCAGCTTAAATAACTTGGGATCTCCCTGTGGTCACTTTTTAGAAGAGCAGCACCACTGGACTGTACTTTAAAACCTCTCTTTTCTTTGCAGTTGTCCTTGCTAACTCCTAAGCAGAAATAGATCTGAGTGTTTTTTTTGTGATGTACCCTTGGGTCCATGGGGTTTCTTAGTGTGATGTCAGGTGGCACAGGTAGCAGTAAGAAGGGCTTTACACAGGTGGGGATTTGTTACTTCCTTGTTCAGCTTGGCTTTAGCATTGTCTCTGAAATGCACATGTGAGAATCTAAACCACCACCTTCTCTAAAATGTTATTCTATTAATTGCTTCTCTTACTTGTGAATGTACCATTCACATTCTTGGGGAGAATTGGCTTTGGTTTGGTTTGGCCTACAGAAACAGAAATATTACCCCAGTAATCCTAGTGCAGGGCTGACACTCGCGATGTGCCTGCCAAGCTCATATACTAACCTGGACACATTGCCTACAGCTATAAAAAGATGCTTGTCCATCTATTAACTACCTAGAATATTATGAATGCTTACAGGGAATTATCCTTACAACTCACACCTTAATCTCTGCTCTGCTGAAATAGCAAAACAAAATGCCAGCGAGTGCTTATTATGGCTATTGGTCTTTGCCATGGAAGCAATTCAACAGGCTGAAAGAATTCAATCTATTACTTCATACGCGCCGTTGAACAGTTAGCACACAGCCATTTTTCACTGCTATGTGATGAAAAATCCCAGGTTTGGATAACAAACTCCTTTTCCACTGACTGCAGTAAAGTACTGAATTAACTCAAAGGGGAGATGTGCCTGAACTTCAGAAGGCTCCTCATTTTTAAGGTAAACTGCCTGAGAAACACCTTCCTTCTGGGCAAACATGATGAGTTTCTTTCATGAGGAGTTAGTTTAAAGAGGTGGGAAGTGTGGGTTGCTTTTATTCTGTCAAGGACACATTGGAAAAGAGAAGTCAAAATGTAAAAGAAGCTGAGCCCTCCAGACCTGCCTGGACATTGCACTAACAAATACACTAACAAATTCCACTTACTAGATCTTTTGTAGGGTTTCGGACACGGAAGAAATACACAACCAGGGAAGTAGGCAAGAGCTCCCAGATGAAAAGAATCACTCCGAACACTATGTAACCTGCGTCTCCCAGCTGACATTTCAGATCTGCCTGTTGAAAAGTCAAAGATAAAGGTGTTTAAAAATTAAAGACGGCAGCTCATTTAAAGGTGCAGGAGACAGCGTGTCTTCTTATGAAGCCCTATATTTAAGTGACTGAAATGCTTGAAAACATGGCCAAAACTTCCATACAGTAAAGCCAGATTAACCTGGCTAAGGATTAAAGGCATATTAAAAAAAAAATTAAAAATCAATATTCTATCTTATTTGGTACGCGACTTCCCTTTTACCTTTCTTCCTCCCTCCCTCTTCTTCTCCTGTCTTTCCTTCAGCAACATAAGTTTAATGGGGGGGGGTCTTCCCAGTCTAAGAGCCTGGCAAGCAATCGTTTGATCAAGTGATCAAATCGAGGAAATAAGAAACCAGTTTTCCAGTCCTTTTCCAGCTGAGAGTATGATGTGAAGGAACAATCAATGCCCATGTCTTCAAGGGCATTGCTGGCAATTTGGCTTTTAAAAATTAAGGCTTGGATCCCTTCAAACTGGTGCACATTGTTAGCATTAATAACCATGCTGTTACTCCAGTCTTAGCTCTGAACTCCTCTTTAGATTTCCCCTCCACCATTCACCATGGCTGCAGAGGGCAAATCCTGTCCTTTCATGTTCTGTACTGAAAAGGGTAATGTTTCTGACAGGTGACCTGAGGCAGCACCACAGTACAAATGCTGGGCTGTGCTTTTAAAAGTGACTTTTGATTCTGGTACCAAATTGAGTGTCTGCCCCTCAGTTCCAGGCCCTTTGCATATGGCTCAAATAATTCACCCCAAAATCCAGGCAACCCTCATGTCACAAGTCAGGTCAAATGAACCAAAGATGAACTACCAGAATCAGTGGGAGTGACCGAAAGCCTAAAGCATTCCAGTGAGCTCCCTGTGAACAACCTCTGTCACCATGGGGGAAATGGGACTAAATATTCTGGCTGCAAAGCCCCTGTTCCCCCTGACTGTAGGAGTCAGCACAAGAAGTGTCCCCTGCAAGCAGGCAGCAGCAGCATCTTCTCCACGCTGCAGCAGGGTGATTAGTGGTCCCCTGACAGACCCATGTCAACTAACTCGTAATGAGGTCCTCTAGGAAATCCTACCCTAATGTTTACCTACCTTTTATTTGCAGTTTTATCTACTGCTCAACAGAAACCTATTAATGGCTCCCAGTTTGCTTGGCCACCCTGGCAATACAAGGCCCTTGCGTGGCTGGGAACACTGGTTTTGGCCTTCAGACGCTTGCTGAGAGGCTGGGGAGCCATTGAGTGTCTGTGATTTTGAGGCCAAAACAACTGTACTAATGGTGCAGAACCAGGCCCACCATTGGATCTACCTTTGACAGAGCTGGAAAACTACTGGGACCTAACTACATGCTTCAAAGCAGAGAAAGGAGCTGGATGCCCACACTTCATGAAATTCAACTACAAATCCCCTGCTATATCCGTTAGTGTTTTTATCCCTGTTAGCTTTCAACCTGAATTGTCACTTGCGGTTAGGGTTGGCAAGAATCATAGTCTTATCCTCAAACTACAGAAGACATCACGCTAATGACAGAATTAAGGTAAAAAACTCCACAGCCCTGGGTGGCAATGGGAGATCTGAAAACAGCTTCAGAACTGAGCATTTCCGTGGAATCAAGTACTGTTTTTCTGCTTCTCCAAATACAGCACATTCTTTCTAATGGACAAAACACCTGCCTTTTTTAATAAAAGGCTTTTATTTTTTAACAATAAAATCAAGGAAAATAAAAGATTGTTTTTTAAAAGTTATTTGGCTAGTGGTTACTTCTTTCTGTTAGCACTAGGGATTTTTTTCCTCCTTATGCTGAAATTACCAGAAATTTGTATTCCTGGATCAAAACAATCTTAGTGTATTGAATAAAAGAAAAAAATAATGGGATTTGAATGTATTAATTCATATTGTCATACCATTCAGGAAGTCATCCATCACATACAGAATTACTTTTTCTCATTAGCAAATATTTTCATACTTGCCTGATCTGATACGTTGTACCAATCGTAATCAAAAGAATTTACTTTCTTGGTTTGGGAAAATGATAAGATGAACAAGTTGTAACAGGCTCGTGAGGTATAAAGTAGTATAACAGTCACTCCTACACTGGTCACCTGACAGACAGATGAGCCCTGGAAGAGATTTAAACACAGGTTATTATTCTTAAGGGAAGCTGAGAAGAACATTGCTTTGCATGGACTTTGAGGGCTGTCATGCTACTCTGCCTAATGCAACTGACTTCTTCTCTTTCCTCCTTTGATCAGTATATCCTATGCCATGTATATTCCTGTATTTTATCAGTGCTGTGGTTTCCAGGCAATGATAGCAGTTCCAGCCCCTACCAAGATGGGCTGCGACTAATTCCTACAACTTACTGTAAAAACACCATTTTCAGAGCAATGGAAACTCCTAAGAACTACAGGTGGTATCAAAAGGAGCAAGAGAATTCAGCTGTCAGCTGCGCATTAGCTACAGAACATCCTGCATCAGATACTGGCCAGATAGCGTGATGCAACCTTGCATCTTTTTTACAAGTGCTGGCTGTGCACCTATTTCCAGAGCAGATCGTGGCAGTCAGCAGTTAAACACAGCCCAGACAGGAACAGAACATCCTGCCTCACCTAATGTCAACACAGAGGAGACAAAGCGGAAGCATGGCTACGGGCAGTGACCACGGCAGGGCTGGCCGAGGGGGAGCTTGAGCACAATGGGAGGAATGAGCCTGCAAAGTCTGAAATCACACCAGTGCCTGAGCCCTAGAGGGAAAAATGGATGGAGCAGGGGAAAGAGCCTAATCCGGCCTGAGGAACAAGTGAGACACCCGACCACTGTATCACGTGGGGAAGGTCGCTATGGGGGCTGAGACACCAGCACAGCAGCTGGAGCAGCAGGAAAGGAAGGAATGGAGGAGCCATGGCTACCAGGATCTGTGTCAGTCTGATCGCAGAGGCAGGCAGATGTACAGAAATGGGGCTGGCTTTGAAGGAAGCTCAAAGTAAATTCTGTGTGGTTGGCTCTGCAAGAGTGCCTTGCACAGCCAATGGAGGAAAGGTGGGCGAAAGCTCTGTGTGCTTTTAGAGGAGCAAGGTACCCTACAATCATTTGCTTCCCTCACCCTTTCCTCCTCCTCTCCTGGCAGAGCCCTACACCACCAGCACCTCACACCACCCTACACCACCGGCTCCTCAGCTGTGTGAGAGGCCAAGAGAGGAGCTGCTCCTCCCCTCACAGAACCTTTTATAGCAGGGCAGGAGACGGGAAGGTCTGCACCCCATTCCCTCCACTTGCACACTCGGCTCCCAGGTCTGCAACCAAGGAGCTGCAAAAAGCTCCAAAAGTCCAAAGTGCTGTAGCAGGTAGAGCACAGACAACAGGATGGCTCCTGAAGCATCAGGGACAGTCACTGTGTCCTGAATCCCTGGCCTCCAGGAGACTGTCAAGGCCCCTCTGCTGCTCACCCATGCTGGTGGCACTTGTCCCAGCGCTCTGCCAGCCAAGCTCCTCGGGCTGGGCGCTCCCTGATGGATGCCAGTAAAGATGAGCTCAGGCAGTCGTCAGAAAAGCTTGCAGGAAACTAGCTTGCCTGTTTCTCCAGCAAAATAATATTGATTCGGGGAACAGTCAGGCTCAGGAGTATTACAAAATTCACAGTGCAGTCAAACTCTCTGACTGAATTCCTGGTTAAAAGATGCTAAACTACCACTGCCCACCAGGCCGTGACCTGCAGCCAAGTCAGGAGGGAGCCAAGAGCCTACTGCTCCAGGGGACTTGAAGCCAGATACACAGTAGGCAATGGTGAAAGCTGTGGCAAGAGCAGTGAGCAAGAAATGCCACAAAGAGGAAATGTTTGCTAGGCACTTCTCTGTTCTCCTTCAATACCAGCAAGTCAGTGACACTGTCATGGAAACCGCAAGCGAGAGAGCAGAAAGAAGCTGCTGACTGGCACATACCACGTCCCAGCTCCGTGGCATTTACAGGCTGGGGACTGCAGAAGTGAAGAGCAGAACAGGGTCAGTTATTTCTCTATGTAGGTTTCGCTACATAGCTGTCATGCTTTAATAGTTTTAAACATGCTGCAGATTTAACAAACCAAATACAAAACAGGGGTAGAAGTGTCCTGGTTTTGCTGCCAGTCAAACGTACGTAGTGGTGTTGGGAAGGGAGAGCGCCGCAGTAGAAGTGAAGCCAGATGAGTCCTTTTTCAGGCACAGGCCCCTACAGAAGGGAGGGATGCCCTGAGGTGGCAGCGTGATGCTTCTGGCCAGCCCAGAACTGGCCCAGGTGGGCACTGAGGGCAGGGCTGAGCATGTCCCGGTGCTGTCAGAGCCTCGGTGCAAAGGACCAAGCTGGTGCTTGTGGCAAGCCACGGAGGCAAATGCGTTTTCATGTGTGGTCAGAAGATGTGTGCCAGCAGATGGGAGATGCAAGAGACAGGCTGACAGTGCCGATGCCTTCTATCTGCATGCACCGAGAGCACGCACTATTTCATGTCCAACGCTAAGTCTATCGTATCGCTGCAGTGAATGGATTTTTCTTCTTTAGTTAGTTTTTTTCAGCACAACAGTAGCAGATTAAATCAGGATGTTGTGTCACTGCCACCTCCAGCCATCTGTATCCCTAAGTACGAGCAGTCAAATCCTACTGGAAGTCCCCAGAGGAACTCCCATTTCAGGTCAGCAGAAAAGAGCAAAGCACTCTTTATTTGTCATTTCCACATTCAAACTTTCATCAGCTGAGTGTTCAGTTCTTTCCTGTCTGCAGAAATGTGAGTTTGTTTGGGTTTTGTGAAATAGCCTGAAGTAAAGAAGATCAAGTTTTCTGCAGGAGGAGGAAACGGAACAAAGTAATCTACCAAAGCCTCCCTTAAGGTTAACACTGCTTTGTTACAGAGATTCATGCTTCTGTGATTTGCAGCAGTAGAAAAACTTTTTTTACTAGTAAAAATAATCCATTGCCCATGCCCTTTGGTCAGCAAGTGATAGGCTTGAAAGAAACATAACAAACTAAGCTGTGTTTTTAAATCTTCTGTTCAGCCCTGAACAGTTGTGTAGTACGGCCAGATTTGATTAAACAGGAAAAGTACTCCTTTCATCTGATTAAGTAAATGGAGAGAGGAATTTTATTATAAGACTTTCTAAGTAGTAGCTGAAACTTACATGTTTGAAAGGTTTGTTGTGGTAATGTGCTATTTGTTAAACTAATAATTTATTTTAAGATTTAACTATCATCTACTGCAGATGCAAGGACCTTTAAAAGCCCTGTTTTGTTATTTATAAATACAAAACACTTTCATTGATTTTGTAATAAACACTGCAGGCTTATGTGATGCCACCCAGCACGCCTTGACCACTGTATGTGCCCAAAGCTGTAAACCTTAAGAATATTTCTTTAAATAATATTTTGTAGAGTAACATGAGATACTTTCTTTCCTCTTCTCCCCACTTGGCTGACCTTAAAATGCATTAAATCTTTTAAAACACATTCTCATTCTCTATAGGACAGTATGCAAATGTATAAAGGGAGATTCATATTCCTCTATCTGGCTTACCTTCAGCATGCTGCTACCTTAGACATTTAACTTAATCAGTCAATCATTTCACAACGTGAAGGACCCCAAAGCATAGACCAATTCTGTGTAGCAGTACTGAAATGAAGAGGTCTTCAGGCAGAGACCTGGAGAAAGCAGTATTGACTTAACAAACAGCTGTGAGACTCTCCAGCCAATAAGTTTTGTAAAGTCTGACTCAAAAATACATATTTTGGGGGTCACCTGTGTTAGCCAAAAGCGCCCTTGCTAGCACTTAGTATATAATTCATATATTGAGCGGGATGGGATGCCAAGTGCAAGCAGTGAAATTTAAGGTCTCCAGCTCTCTGGGGATCTAAAAAACTGTGTGGCTTTGCCTCACACTGCCCATGTCTCTCAGAAGGTACTTGAAAAGAACTGAAAATGTACCTTACCTTGGACTCCAAGTAAATGTTGGCTAAAGACATCTTGGAAATCTTATACAGGCAGATGGAGAGTGAAACAGCGCACAGCACAAACAACGTGTCATTAATTGCCACCCGGACAGAGACAATGACTTTTCTCTCTGAATTCTGTGTCCTCACCAATACTGCACATGTTAAATTCACCAAGAGGAAGAGGAGACTTATGAAAAGAGAAGCCAGGTAGAGGGGCAACCTGGGAGAGTGAGGAGAAAACAGTTTTAGCGACATTGTTCGGCAAGTGTCAGTCATGAGATGGAAGTTGCACTCTGAGCAATGACCGCTGCCCGTGTTGGGCTGCTGCAGCTGGCAGGGTGACCAGCTGCCCAAGCCCAAATCAAAGCGCTCCAGATTGCTGGAGAGATTAGCTTGGCTTATTTCAAACCTATTTTTACAATTATACAAGAAGCTGTAATAAAGAAACTAATGTCAAGCAGCAAAACATGTAAGAGTGTTTGCAGCAGAAATGCAAGGGCACTCTTTTTAAAAAGTAGTTAAAATACACACGTACTTTCCTAGAACAAGCACTTCATCTCCAGCGCAACCTTCTGATTGCTCCCTGAAAGGAGAAACTTCGCAAAAGGTTGAGTTGCCTGGAAGGGACTGGGTTTGACCCCCTGGTTTTACTACACCACCACTGCCATGAGAAGCATCAGTGACTGTTGATGCTTGCTGTCAGATTTCATATTAAATTAGGGAAGTGTTTAACAGCAGGGAAAAATCTGAGTTACTGGTTCCCCAGTATCCTGTCTCTCTCCCTTTTCCCAGATAACTTGGTCATGGGCAGCCTCTTGAAAGAAACATCAAGAAATTTAAATATGCATATTGGCTCTGGGTTGGCATTTTGCCTTCTGTGCCAGGCAAAAGATTCATTTGCACAACCACAGGAGCAGAGCTGGAACAGAATGTGGCAGACAGAACCCCAAGAGCTGAGCTGGTTTCTCCATCTGTTTTTTCCCACCTACCCAGCACTGATACCTGCAATGTAAGTATACCACATACTCGAGGAAAGCTGCTTCTAATTCCTCTCTACTCCTACACACAACTGTGGACCTTTTAACTTTGGGGGATAAAAAAAAAAAGCACATTTCCATTTAAGGTGTTTGCTTACTTCATTATCATGGCTGACCAAGGCAATTACTGATAAGGGCTGTAATCTGCAATCACTGAACAGGAGGTTTTGGCCACAGCTTTTCGTGCCTGCTGGGAACTTTGAATCTGGCTGACAGCAAACATCCAGACTGTTCCTGAGGAATCAAATTCTGATTGTTTAAAAATAATTTACCCAATAGTGATCTTTTCCTTTCACACATTCAGAACCTTTTGGGATAGCATCAACCCAACTACAAAGCTGCAGGGCAGCTGGCTTCTTTTCAGAGGGCAAGAAAGGAAGTGGTATACCTTTGAGACTTTTAAAATGTGTAACAGGTAGAACTGAAAGCCTGAAAGTCCCTGCTTGTGAACCAGTGCCCTTCTTTCCAGCTAGGTCTGGCAGTGAGCAAGGATACTGTCTTTTTCTTGCCAGTCATGGAAATTCCCTCTCGGGTGGGAAGACTGTGCTCATTCTTAATCTTTCAGGGCAGGGCTGTTTTTAGGATAAACAGCCAGAGGTAGCTCCTTTAAACCTCACAGTTTAATGCTGGAAGCACTGCAGTCCTGAAGCTCCTCTCTCACACAGCTTCCTCTGGAGAATGCAGTTCCCAGCTGTAGGGGTGGTACATTTACAGCTTTTATTAATATCTCAAAAGTCTTTAAGTGATGGCCATGTGTCATCCTTTCCTTCCCCTCCAAAAGCCTATTTAATAGCCTTATATCTGCTCCTCCATTGTAGGTAAAATATTCTCATGGGGTTTGGGCTTACGAGGAAAGGTATGCGCTTACATGCTTGAGGGACAGTAAGTATGTGCTCTCTTCTTGCGCCGCTCAGCCAAAGGGACCTCCAGCGCAGCCTGCATGCCCTTGGTGCTGGCTTGCAACCCACAGAGGCTTCCAGGCCACGCTCCTCCTTGACAGAGTTTAGCAAGAAAAAAACACTGTCACGCTCTCATGCCCACACACTCCTGGATGTGCCAGGGTGAGCTGTCATGGCCAGTCAGTTGTGCAGCTCTCCACATAATGATCTGCCATCCCCTTTATTAACGTGATGTGGGTGGAAAATGGCTGCCTGTTTGACAATAGAAGCATTGTTGCTGAACGTCTCAATAAGCACTGATGGAGATGCAGGCTGTGTCTCTCAGGGCAGATTTAGGGTCTCTGCAGCTGCAGCAAGCATTCCTAATTAACTGAAAGGCAGAATGTATCCTTACAGCTCAACTACAAGGGCACCTACAAGGTATGATTAAGCATGTGGGACTTTTTTTTAGAAAACCAGAAAGGCGCTTCCAGATTGCACCAGTGACTGTTCAAAAGCCTATTGTGCCTAATCCTCACCTTGGAGCTGCTCCCTTAAAAGGAGCTGCGTGTAATCTGGCTTGGCTGGAGAAAGCACATGCTAAGGCGTTCTGTTCTTTCTGTGTCAAGTTGGATGCACCCCTAAGGGTTTTTTTGAGCTTAAAATCAAACTTCGCATTAATACAGTGAGTTTTGCCTTGTTTAATGGGAAAATCTGTTTGAAACTACTACATTTTTTATGTGGTTTCTTCAGAAACCATGTGGTGCGTGAGGCTTGGGTGTAATGAGGCATTCATACACAGCACAGCAAGCTTCATCCAAACCCAGGGACTGTAAGAAGTCCCCAAGCTCAGGGAGATGTGCAGAACTGTTAGAATAAGGAGTTGGGCTGGCACAGGCTTTGCCTTGATGTCTTTTGCCACAGTGACTAACATCATGAAGGCTGTGCGGAGTAAAGTTTGCTTAAGATTCTGGATCTCTGGTAGGATTTTATCAATTTTTTTCCCTATCTGAAATGATTCTGATTTCTAAGATTGGTGCCAGTATATAGATCACAGTCCTACCTCCCTGTCACCCTCTCTATGTTGTCATCATCTGTTGCAGAAAGGCCAATACCAGGCAATAAGGCCTGACACTTATTAAAGAAAATGCGGAAAAAAATACCAAAAAGTGAACATTCAGCAATGAAGAAAAATCAGATTCAGTAAGTGCAGACTCCAGCCCCCAGACAGAGCCCCTGTCTGCAGGCCATCCATCCGTCTATCATTCATCATCCAACTCTCTATCAGGATTTTAGCATCCCGATCTAATGAAAGATGTCCCTGCTCATGGTGGGGGTTTGATCTAGATAATCTTTAAAGGTCCCTTCCAACCAAAACCACTCTGATTCTATGATCTTTTACTAGCCTGTTACAATTAAGATTCAGGACTGCAGCTGTGGGTGTGCACATATTACACCACTTCAATTGCCCTGTCAGCTTTATTTATATGGCTCTTTTACACAGGCAAACCACATCCATGCTAAGAGATCTAGACATTAAAAGAAAATACTTTACCAACAGAGCAACAGTTTTTTACCAACAGAGCTGAGTAAGAGAGAAAAGGCTGGACCAGATCTAAGAGTGATCTGTGTTAGACATGTGGTAGGCAAGAGTCAGGGTGGACATGAAGCTGTTGTGGTAGTCTGCACATGAGTAACTCCAGTCACAATACATAAACGTTTAGGAACAGAAATGCTCCAAGAGCTACATGCAGGGTGCTAATGTAGTCACTTCCTAGGCATTATCTAAATATCACAAGCTTCTTTTGCTTGACGAAAGACATTTTCAGGTAGTTTTCAGGAATTAAGCCTTGCCACAAACATCAGTAACAGTCAAGGTTCAAAGCTGTTACCCCTCACCTCTAAAGCCAGCCAGGAAGACATTCCCAGACCTGCCTTATACCATGCCTAGCTGCAAAGCTCTCCTCTTTGTTCCTGTTGTCCACGCATACCATTGGGGCAGGCACCTTTGCACTGGGGACTGGCTGGGGACCCGGCTGGGCTGTGCTGTGCTTGTCTGCCAACCCACACTCCTGGCTTTCCTTCCCACAGAAACCAGAGCGCAAAGCAAGGTGGATGTATGTGTATGCCATGATGTTCACCAGGGTGCACCCAGCTCTTGCCCCCTGTGGTTTGAGATGTGGCCAAGGTACGCACACAGACCCACAAACTTGAAAGCATCCCTGAAGCCACTGAAATAGATGCAGCCTCTCTTTTCCCATCCTGACAATTTCTGCATCAGCTGTGGTACCGCTTGGAGTTCACATCCCTTGGTCAGCTGTCACACTCAGCCCACCCCAAACCTGCTCTCATTGTACTGTCACGCTACCAAACATGGTTTCTGAAGCACTTGCTCCGAATGATTGCCTCCTCAGCTGGGTCAAGACCCAATTGGATAACAAACTTTCCAGAGCAAGGACAATGTTAATGTTTGGCCTGTTGATACAGTATTGTGTTCTACTGAACAGTCAGCAAATAACATGTTTCAGTTTTAAATTACTCTACTTTCCTCTTCTGATTTCAGATTGTAAATTTTTTTCTTTAGAATGGAGGCAAACTCTTTTTCTTCCCCTGTCTAAACAACATTGCCCCTGACTAAGGTTTTTAGGCATTGCCACAATAAATATTAATTTATTGAGCTCTTCCTCAGCTTTGTGGACATTACTACCCTTTGCTGAGCTTTCAAGTAGTTCCTGACAACGCCTCCTGCTCAACAAGTTCTCAAACAAGAATCTCCACCTAAATGCAAAGCTACCATAACCTCAACTCTATGGAGCTGGGGGAGGTTATCTGCCATCTTCCAAACACATCAAGTTGAATCCATTCTCTCTACATCTTTCCCTTCACAACTCTCCTCTCATCTTCCCAAAACTTTTGAGTCTTTTATTACCACTGACTTAATGGATTAATACATACCCAGTCCCACTCATTCCTGTCACAATAAATACATTGCTCTGCTACCTTTACCAAAGCGCTGGATCTGAATTCACTTAGTGATACAACTATTAAGAACCTGTAAGCAAATCACCAGGGTGAGTGTTTTCTGCTCACATTTGAAATATTTGTCTTTGAAAGATGTGAATGTCTAAATATGATGCTTGTATTGGGAAATGATACAGACTTCTAAATGTCATAGGAAGAAGCTGCCCTCAGAACCATCATCATAAAACACTGGCAAATAAACATGAATAGCTGAGATATGAGCACCACATTATCAAAGACATAGTGTTTCTCAAAGAGCACGGCTACTCTTCTTTACCACATTGAATGTTTGCATAGTTATTACCTGTATTTCAGTAGCTCTGGGGAATATTTTGACTTAGCTTTGAAAATCACCTGCAAAACAAAAATATTGCATCAAACATAGGATACATGTAAAGATAGTAAGGAAAGACACTGTGATCTGCAGGAATCCTGTCTCACAGGTCACAAGAAATGTAATGATAGGTTTCATTACGTAACAGACTTGCATTTATTGCTTATCCACGGCAGGCAAGCTCTAAGCAAAGTGTTAAGACCACTCAGTAGGCAATCACAATGTACTTGTACACAAATTGTCTATTTTCACTTACTCTGGCTTGTGAATAAGGTCCTTTATACTAGTATTCATAAGAGGACCAATGCCAGTATAGTCATAGAGGCAAGTAATTATTAGGCTGTTACATGTTTGTCACGTAGACCAGCTCATACTGGCATCTTGGGTCAGATGCTCTACTCTCATGAAGAGCCTGTCACGGTACCCTAGCCTGAAATTGGATATATACATTTGTAGTCATGTTATACTGCCGAAAGGATGCCATCAAGAACAAAACCAATTGTTTTACTCTGAGGTATGTTTGGCGTCTGCTAATCAGTATACAACAGTATGTATTTTTACAGAGAGAGAGCTCTTGCCCTTACTGTAACAGAAAAGACAAAATACTGACATATTTTCTGCAATGCAGCTAGATAATATCAGTCACAGGTGTTTAACCACCACCAGAAATAATACAAAAATGTATTAGCATAATTTATATCTTATTCATTAAACAAATTACAGGAAAGCATCACTGCTTTTTCATAAGCTAACATGGTTTCCAAACACAAATGTTCATTTAAACCAGCACCGAAGCACACTAATTGCTAGTATTACCAAAAAAACACGCTTCATGACTTATTCTGGGTTGTTTCCTAATTGCTTTCTCCTCACGTTATTCTGCCTTATCCACTTCACTGAGTTTTTCATGCCCTTTAGTATAGCTTGCATAATATTTGCTATTATTATCATGCCTTCCCAAGGAAACAGGACTTAAATGATCACTATGAATGTGTAGGCATGTGTCTGCCTGTCAACCTGTTTATCTGTCCCTCCACTAATCTGAAAACACTCTGGTTAAAGAACTGATGGAAAAATACTTGAAGCATGAAAGACACGATTCTTTATCACCCTCCTAAAAACCAGTGACCCAACAGAAGCGAGGAACCCTATGAACGCATCTGATATACGACCTCTGTGAGGAGAACCCTGCAAAATGATCCTACACATCGCCCAATATGAGCAAGTCTGCATACCAAAGTATATGCCTCAGTTATGGAAATGGTTCAATATCAAGCTGAGATGTAGATCTGGAGAAAATCAGGCTTCACTTGTTCCAGTGCTCCTGGAACAACTTGTCATTTAACTCCTATTTACCATAAACAGCTGCCTTGACATGGAAATTATTTTTGTCACACACCAGCCTGCTTAGCACTAGCTGAACCAGCAGAGAACAGCAAGCTTTTCAGCAGGCCCTAGAAAAATAATAGCTGAGAATAAAATTGAAAACTTGGGGGGGGGGGGGAAACCCTAAAGATCTTCTGCAACCACTTATACTGTTTTCAAATAGTTAACATCTGTGGTGGTATCCTTTACACAAGATTTTTGTAATTCATTCTCCAGATTCCTGGATCATGAATTTTCACAGGAGTTCAGGAAGAAGTTTTATGGGTTTTTTTTCTTATTTGCTACTGAAAGGAGAGGTACAAGAGGCTTGTGAATGTTCTGCATTTCCACGGCGTACAAAGAGAGGCTGTCATCTTTTAGAGAAAAGATGGGGTTCAAAATATTTCCCGTAAGCTTTTTGTACAAGTGTTGTTGCCTACCCTGCTTATTCTGGAAGGCACTGTGTGCAAGCAGGAGGGAACAGATTCCTGACCTCAAAGAAACGAAACAAGCAAAACTCATCTCCAGGGCCATTCCACAAACCTCACCCATTCAGAGCAGCACTTACTCGCATATTGTACCGTTAATTTTGACAGCATTCAGAAGTAGCACTGAACAGAAGTGTTTAGAGTCTCTGCAAAGAACTGTGCAAGACAAGCAATTTGCAGTGGGCTGTGAGTTGTGCTGGGTCCACAACACCTAGAAAATTCACAAGTTCCTGAATACAATCTCCTGTGGTTTCCCAAAAATGATCCACTCATTTCCATCACATCAGAGAACAGTCCTGGCATATAAACCAGTCCAAGGCTGCCCTACCCAGCAAAAGCTCTGTGGATAACTTAGATAAAACCAAACATGTCGTTCCTGCTACAGATCCAGCCGGATCTCCAGAGGCAAGATCACCAAAACAGCTATTACTGTGACTTGACATTTGGTGGACCTGTCCCAGCTGATAAATGCTCCTGAAATTTATCAGAGCAAAATGACCATTAAGAAAGAAAACAAACACTGTGTAGAAAATAGATGCTATGTAGAATGAAAGCTACAGCATCAGGCATGGGCGCCCTTACGCGTTCACTGCTCGACAGAAACACTGGGGGCCAAGTTCTGTCACCTTTGCCTAAACACTGATGAGGCCTTATTTCACAAGTAGCCTTGCTGAAAGCAGTGTGATTGTTGCAGAATAAAGAGTTGTGCAGTGGGAGTAAGGGTGTCAGAAGCTGATCTCAATATACCTTACATGTGTGGGTGCAGCTTTTTGCTTTTAACAGGCATCTAGCTCAAGAGACATTGTTGCTCAACGGTCCCTCCCCGCAAGAGCGATGAGAAAGCTTCCAGTCAGTATCTGAGTCATCTGAGCAAGTCTTCCAGCAAACCGGAGCAAACCAGGCTATTCCTAAGAATAGACTAAACAGCAAGCAGAAGGCAGACTTTTTAAAAAGACCTTTCAGAGAGCCCCAAGCAACACGGAAGACTCAGTGAAATTCCTTGCTAATTTTCTAATATCTAAAGGGTTACTTTTTCTTCTTAAAAGTGTTCCCCCTTTCGCTTGCTCCTTAAAGGGGAAATATCCTGTTTTGAATCCTTGTTTTTGACTAAGAGTGGAAACCTCAAATGAGATTCTCACACTTCCTCCCCCATTCCCCTGAGGTACATGTCTGGCTTATAAAACTGCAGCAGTACAAAAGGACTCCAAGAAGCCCTTCATAGAGCCAGGGAAAATGCCTGCAGCAGGAGCTGATGCAAACAGCTGACCCTAGGGACATTTTACCAGGCCCCAGCAGAAGGGCAGCAGGGATGGCATGGGAGCCCAGCAGCAGCTCGGCCACAGGGAGCTCTGCAGAGCTGCTGGGTAGCAGGGAAGGTAGAGAGGGCCAAGCTGCTGTACCTTAGGGGGAGGTTAAACCAGGAGCCACTGTGGCCCTGCAAATGTCAGTGAAACAGGTGTCAAGGCCAAGCCACATAATCCCAGAGCAACAGAAAATCTCACTGGAGCAATTTTTAGTCCATGCTCCAATTAGCTGAACCAAGGTGACGGCTGGCACAAACCTCACTGTACCTCTAGTGCTAGCTGAGCAATTCACATTTACAGGAGCTGTAACTCAGCTTACCAAAACGCCTCAGGTGTGTGCTGAGTGCTTGCATATGTCTCAAGCAACATTCCTCTGCACAGGAATGAAGTTCAGCTTTATTTACCAGTTCCCATTTCAAAAACTCTCCAAGGAGCATAGTGCGTACTTTTCCTTCCCAGTTACTTTCACCATGGCCCATCTCTTCCTCTGTCACACTCCATGAAAACTGCTCTTTGCACCCTGAAATACGGCACAACCTCATACAGGCCCAGAGCCCCTTGCCATCAACACATACACCTTTCTGCTGTGTATCTTCCAGTCCAGGCACATCTTCCCCTTTCTCCCATGTTCATTCATTTGGATCAGATTCCCCAAAATATGGAAGTTTTCCCTCTACTCCCTAAACTCTACATGGTTTGTAAGGCCTACAGCCATGGGTAACATGAGTCACTGCCATACTCAGCCTTGTGTAAATCGGTGAAAATAGTCCTGATAGGACAGGGATCATTATGGGGCTGACAGCCATAGTAAACTTGCATATGTAGCTTTCCTATCTAGTTATTTTCTAAGTCAAATTACTTCATTCTCTATGTCAGATACTGAGAGCCAGCCAGTTGCAATTGCAACCAGTTGGAATTTGTCTTCTATGGATTCAATACTGAGGGCAATGTTTTACACTAAACATATTACCTTCATCAGTGATATAGACAGTGGGATTGAGTGCACTCTCAGCAAGTTTGCGGGTAACCAAGCTGAATGGTGTGGTTGACACGCCTGAGGGACAAGATACCATCCAGAGGGACCTGGGCAAGGTCGAGAAGCAGGCCTGTGTGAACCTCATGAGGTTCAACAAGGCCAAATGCAAGGTCCTGCACCTGGGTTAGGGCAACCCCCTGTATCAATACAGGATTAAGGGATTGAGAGCAGTCCTGTGGAGGAGGGCTTGGGGATACTGGTGGATGAAAAGCTGGACACGAGCCAGCAGTCAAAAAGCGCACAGCCAGCAGGTCGAGAGAGGCGAGTCTGTCCCTCCACTCCAGTGAGACCAGTACTGCAGCCAGCTCTGCAGTCCTCAGCACAAGACAGACATGGACCTGTTGGAGTGAGTGCAGAGGGGGCCATGTCTCCTATGAGGCCAGACTGAGAGTGTTAGGATTGTTCAGCCTGAAGAAAAAAAGTTTCTGTGGAGACCTTATAGCAGCCTTCTAGTACCTGAAGGGGGCCTACAGGAAAGCTGGGGAGGGACTCTTTTATCAGGGAGTGTAGTGATGAGATGAGAGGTAACAGTTTTAAACATAAAGAGGGGAGATTTAGACTAGATATTAGGAAAAAAATTCTTTACCGTGAGGGTGATGAAACACTGGCACAGGTTGCCAAGAGAAGTTGTGGATGCTCCATCCCTGGAAACATTCAAGGCCAGGTTGGATGGAGCTCTGAGCAACATAATCTAGTTGAAGATGTCCCTGAGCATTGCAGGGGGGTTGGACTAGATGACCTTTAAAGGTCCCTTCCAACCCAAACTGCTCTGTGAGTCTACGATTCTGTATTTGCTGATGCTTTACCATCTGTAGTTAGACTTCTGCATAGTTCTATGTATACCTAAAGCATGCTTTAAATTAATAACAAGCTTTATAAATTATTGTGTATTTATTTCTACTAAAAATTAATATTTCTCCTAAATAAAAAGCCTTCTCTGTTTTCTCACTTGTGATATTACTTTTGAAATGCTATCCCCAGTAATCAGAGGATGAAAAGTTCCCTTAACTTTCTTCCCAGAGCTAACACGTAACTCAGTTCCGCCGAGATACACGTAACCTCTACGAAAACCTTGTGCTGGTTTTACCCTGCCCAGCCAGGTCCTCCCAGCATGGCCAGCTCCCCTCTAAACTGTCTGACTCTGCACAATTTCTCCTCATTTGAAAGTCCCTGATTTTATTGCCTGGGAGGCAGGGTAAGCTTCTCAATCTGTATGCCAGAGAAAAGGGAAGGTGGTTAGGGAGGAGGAAGAAGAGGTAAATCTGCCTAACAGCCCTTTTCCACCCATACAGTCTCGCTCCCTGGCCACAGGGGAGGCCTGGGATTTCCAGTATCCCCTATGGCTCACGGTCTTTGACCTTGACCTTGTTTTTTGAGTCCGTAACCCTCCATCCTAGCCTCCCTCCTGCTTCACTTGTATCCTGTTCCCAAGGGAAATGTAAAGTCTGAAGCAAACAGGACAAAGTGAAGCAAGCCCTGCTCTGCCCACCCTTCACACACACACCAAAAAAGGAAACTTATTTTACTTCCCAGACCTCTTTACACTTTTTCCTACAGCACAGACTGTAAAGCCTGAGGGCTCATCTCAGTCTCCCCGTGTCAGAGCCAGGAAAGATGTGGCTATGCAGGACACAAATAAAAGAGCATTGGAGTCCTGGGATCCTCACTGCCTGGAGTCACTTAAAGTGGAAAATACGTTGGTTTCCAATTTGCAGTCTTTGCTCTATCAAGCAGCAAAATAAACCCGTGGGAGCTGCAGGTATGAGGCAAACATCTGTGGGCTTTTCAGTCTCTGTAGGTGGAAACACACACTTCAGCTCCCTCTCTGATGGATCTGGATCAGGGAGCTGCTCTGGCTTCATACAATGCTGTTATTTGCCAGTTTTACGAAAATGTCACTGGATCGCATCTTCACTTGAGATTTATTTTAATGATTTCTAAGTAGACAGAGGTTTATCCTGAGAGGGTAGGTCACACTATATTTTTTTTCCTTTGAAAGAGAATGAATACAGACACAGGGTTAATAAAGTCTAATAAATTTAGTGCTGTCATCAGAAATCATATGTATTTTCTGCAGCATGATTTCTGAGAGGAGCTGATATTATATAAGCCTTATCTGCAGCAGCCTTACCTTCTATTCAGCCATAAGTAGGGCATCAAGACCATGGCGAAGGACCCTGAATTTGACTCTTAATCCAAAGGTCCCTCAGGAATTGTTCTGAGTCAAAGCTATTTTGATCATAATTTCTCTTTCATCCACAGGTCCCCCACTTTAGCACCATGCCCCAGTGCATTACAGCTCCTTCTGTTCTATCTGCTGATGGTGATGCTCAGGCCTGGGAACAGCCCTTCCTGTGCTGATGCCATCATGGCTTATTTGTCTTGCTCCACATAAAATACAATTTAAATTTGCATCCCCATTGCTTTGGGATACCTATTAAAAAGAGAATAGTTGTGGCTAACTTTCTGTCGAGTTCAAAGGTACTTATTATTCTGAAGAAGGCCCTTAGGCACTTGCCAAATGAGGTTTTTTTGTTTGGCTAGGAGGATTTGCAGTATTTTTTTTGAATCACTTTTTCTTCTCACATTTATGTCTAAAAGTTTTCCTAGCAGTGGCACATGTCTGGGTGCCATACAGCAGATAATAAATATCTGCAAATTTCAGAGACCCATGAGGTATCTTCCAGTCCTCTGTCCCTATACTATTCATAGATCATTTCTTTCCCTCTAGCTTAGCACCAGTAATAGCATGGTTTCATACAATGAGACACTTCAGACACTTCTTGCCTGACTTCTAGAGAAAAAAAGGGTAAAAGTTGTTTCTGAACAGGTCTGTGAAGTTATAAGCCATTACTGAAAACAAAATTCTCCCTCCCCACCCCTTTCACACTAGTTCTTGCTTGCCTACCGTGGAAAGCTAGATGCACAATAAATATACAGTCTCAAGAAGGTGCTTCATTTCAAGCCAAACCACCTTTTAATGGTTAGAAGTAAAAAATTAATAACGGTGAATTAAAAATATGTGCACTCATTCTGTGTCTTACATGATATTCATACAATGGCTGTGCTTGTATTTCTTAAGGCTTTGTTTTGGCTGGGGAGATACTTGAAATGAGATTTCACTAGGAGCAACCAGCTCTACAGCAAACAACACTGATAACAAGCCTGTCCACAGTGGCCCAGGATCTTTAAAGACCGTGACGCATATCACAAACTCTGAAAGTCCCTCACAAATACTGTTTCCAAATCCTCACAACAGCTCTTCAAGACAGATAACTCTGGCACCCTTACACAAAGGGTCAGAGGGAGATCATGAGGACCAGTGGTGACAAAGCAGAACTTCTTTCAAAGGCAGAACCAATACCCTTAGCATTTTTTCTGTTTTCAATGACTGATCTGTACTTCCTGAATGATATCAGACAGCAATGCCAAAAATAAGTTAAAAGGGCATATGTATGCATTCTGTATGCTGTCTTTTTAGATCTTCCTTAGATTGAAGGAATCAGTCACCCACAAAGCTAAGCCCCCGAGTCACAGAGTGCAGACTGCTGTGCTCCCTCTGTGCCCGTGCCAGCCTTGGCTTCTCATGGGGAAGAGCCAGGATGCTGCCTTCTGCCTCCAGACCTTCACGGCAGCCCTACACTTGTGCCTGACCTAGGGCTATGACTTAGTCCCAGCTGCCATCACTGTGTCATGACAGACGTTTGCCCCTGGGGAACTGCATCGTTATCAAATGACTCTCACAATAGCTCTGGGATAAAGCATAGGTCACCACATGCCTGAGCTGGATTTGAGTAGCACGTAGATAAAAAGTTCCTGTAATCCCTTAATACATATCAAGTCCCAGGGAGTGAAGGGGGGTGAGTTAGCAGGTGTTTCAGATGCTGAATCCAGAAAAGCACAAAACTGTGTATGTGGTTCTAAGTATTTAATACCCTCTACAACTCAAGTGATCCTCTTACAGCTGCCGTGCTTACCACTGCTGCTTTTGCAGCTCTGGGATGGCAGCTTTCACAAGCAGCTTGATCTTTCCAACGAGGCTGTTCAGCATTGACAGGCCTGTAATCACTGCCACGCACTGTTAAACACCACAGACACTACCGAAGCACTCAGACCCAGGCACCGAGCTGGCTCCAAGTGGGGCACACAGGAACATCCAAAGCATCCTGATCACTACTGGGGTGCTCCAGGGCTGGCTGGTGCTCTCTTGGCCAGCCACCCCTGCACTGGGAAAGTAGACTTTGAAGCAAGTCATGTGAGTGCAGGCTTCGTGTCCTGCTCGAGGCACAGCAATGGGATCAAGGAGATAGAGAATCCAGTCCCTGCCCTCCTGCAAGGTTCCTGTGAGATCTTAGGTGAGCCCAGCAGCCTTTCTTTGCCTCAGCATGCCAACACCCCATCCTGCAGCCTTGTGTCAAGATACACAAGCTCACCATAATTACTTTCAAGCAAGTCTAACTTCAGCAACCTGGAGCGCCATGCAGCCTAACTCATCTGTCTTCTTAGCTGTCTGTAGTACAGATACACTCTCTAGACCTCTTCTGAAATGGATATACTATTTCCTTCACCCCACTATACAGCTAATTTACCTTTACATCACAGCATTCTTGAAATAGAGGGTGTAGCTCTCTACAGCACTTAGCACTTAGTGGTGTCCAGACCAAGACCTGGGGTCCAGGTCACTGCTCTTTGTAATACAAATCATTATAGTAATTTTGGTCCACAGTAGGACTTGATCAACAGTTTTGATTGTGATATACAGAATAGAAATCACTCAGAAGCATGTTAGCCAACTTGTGCAAACCTAGGGTGGGGGGTTGCCAGCAAAATTAGAAATTACAGTTCTGAATGCACATAGAGATCAGGTCTGCTAAGCCAGGAGGTTCATGAAGTATAGTAATAATAACAACTATAATAAAGAATAATAATAGAACAGTATTTTGGATGTCCAGCTTTCAAGCTCTCCTATAATTTTTTTTCCCTAACCTGTAAATAAAATTACACCCATTTATCAGACAGCAGATACATTATTTACCATTACGGAAATGATCAATTCAGGCTCCAGTTTCACTGTAACACTGATCACTTGCATATAGATCAAAAGTTAAAATTCCAACTAAATAACTGAACTTTGCTTCTTGCATTGCCAAGGTACACTAGGAAATTACATTTTTCTTATGATACTTACAAAATAATGCTTTACCGTTCTGTCAGATTTAATCAAGCAAGTATCTGTTACTTACCTGTGTGAAGTAAAGATTCATCAGAGTCAAGGTGAAAAACTGGAGGCAGACTGGGAAGCAATAGAGAAGCCAGAAAATGAAGGGGCTGAGAGAATTTGCTGTGACAAAGTCCTTGAAGTAAAATGAAAAAAGCACAGTCCTAAGAGAGGCCCAAAACAAGCACAGAAACAGAAAGACAGTTTGGTAGCTGAATCTCTTGTGCCTGTAGTGAAGGACCAGCCAGAGCTGGATGTAGATAAACACAAAAAGCAGTGAATAAAAAACAGTATATACAATGGTCAGGCCCAGCTTCACATACGGAGGGACAGCTGGCGTCAGGGTCGGCGGGAGGGTGTCATTTCTCAGTGGGTCCCACTCAGGGGCCTCCATTTGATATCAGGAATCGTCAGAATTATTTATTAAGTTTGGCTGCCGCTGTTGCCTCCTCCTCCTTCTCCTTTCATCTTCCTACAGCATAGGAATCAAGAAAATGAAAGAAAACAAGCTGCACTTCCTCTTTGGCAGCTCACTGTGGGCTGGTAGCACATGATCACAATTCAGAATGATTCATTAGGACTGCCTTTGTCAGCAATTGGCAGGGAACAGCTCAGAAAGCTGCCCTTCGCTGCTGTTTGTGCACGAATCTTTACCATCCTTAAGAAACAAAAAAATCCACCAGCCCCTGATTGGTTTACTGCTGATTTTCTTCCTAAGGAAAATTATCTGGATTTTAAATCAGTTAAGTAATGTTCTATTTTCTACAAGAAGCAGGTACCTGACATTTTCCCAGCGGCAGCCACATCGTGTCTTTGTAGAATTTTTTTTCCTTGTTTCCCAAGTACTTTATTTAGCTGCATTTTGTTAGGAATGATTTTAAGCACCTTAAAGTATTCATGAAATTCAAACCACTGTAATAAGCTGTAACAATTCAGCATCACACTGCAGACACCTTTGTGTTTATAAGGAAATACACAATTTGCATAGCAAATCTAACACTTTGAGTATCTTCTTTGTCTTCTAACAGAAGACATTTAATTAGAGTAGGAGAAAAGGCACATCAAGGCTTTCAAACGCAGCGCATACATGAACAAATAAAACCCCCTAATAACCCAGATTCACCAAAGCGTACATGCAGCTACAGGTTCTTTTCTTCTTGGTTGTTGTCTATTTGTAGCATTGCTGTGGCAACAGCTGACCAGACATGCCTTCTCACAAGTGTGCAGATGTGCCCTTGGGATTAAGTCTGTAAATTCATAGGTGCTATGGCAGGCTGCTGGGTTTGACTCACAGAGGTGAGAAGTGAGAACTGAAACAGAGTGGTTTAGACATTTGTAGTGTGGTGGAAATGCTTCCTGTATCTCTAGGTCATTACAGCATCATACACCATAACAGCTTTTTAAAATATACTGTGGTTATGGCTGCAGTACGGCCATGTCCTAGTCTATCACTTTTGGTAAGATGACTATGAGAAGTGCTGGAATAATCCCCAGGGAGGACACCACACATCTGGTGAGCCGTGAAAAAAAGATTCCTTTAGTGAAAGTGTCCATGTAGTGAATTAACACAGTGTTCAGGGTATGAAGACACTGAAACTGAGTACTAATTAAAATAATGATTTCCATTATTAATGGAAACATTAAACACCCCAAGAGGAGTTCAGAACTACTATTTTGTTAAAAAAGACAATTATTATAATTGTGCTTATTAATATAAACACAGCATACTTAAGTTTGGATAGTTCTTTAAAAAGATCTCTAAGTTAAGCCCACCCTGCCCTAAAAATATCCACACTGAACACTTACAGCCATGTTCCAAAATCCATGTTTCGGTACTGAAACATAACTGAAACATAAGCAGTTTGATTTTAAAGGTGCTAAACAAACTCAGCTCCCACTGCCTGGAAAAGGACCTGTCGGTTCCCAGTGCTTCTGTAAATCAGGTCACTTCTATTAAGGTGTCTAGATAAGATTTTAAGACCCTTACCAGGAGCAGTCAGCTTTGGAAATCCTGGGTAAACAGCTCACAGAAGCAGGGTGATACGCAGCACTGAGCGGCTGTGTCGATTTGACTACATACAGAAATAACACAGAACAGACAGTTAATGATGGGAAAGAGGAGAGAGGATAACAAATGTCCAAACACTAAAAAACATCCACATGTACAGAAGTATGTTACAGCTTGCACAGAAGGAGAATTTTATGGCTTCAACATAAATAAACTTGGACTTAGTTTTAAATCAGCACCTGCTCCTAGACCCTGCGTATTTCCTGGAAAAAAAGTAAAATTAAATACTATGGTAAAACTGAGCAGTTACTGAAGCAGGATTGTCAGAAAAGCTGTCTGTAGTCAGGCCATCACGTTCATTACGCAAAGATGGCAAAGAGGAATGGCCTGGACAGGAGTTTAGACAGTATGTATAACAAACAGAATAGCTACAGTATGTGTAACAAACAGAATAGGTACGAAAACCTAGATTTTAATACGTACTACAGAAGGCTCTGTCTTCCAGATCAGGAAAAGATCTCCCCTAGCATGATACATACGTCATTCTAGCAGACAAGGAAAACCTCTTCCTAGCCTTTCCCAGTTCCACTCATAGGCCTGCCTTACACACCCCTCGGCCTCCATAGCCCTAGTGCACACATGCACTATCTAGAGGCCAGAGTGCAGTGATAATAAATTCAGCGAGTTACACACCACCTGCTCTCAGTGCAAACTTTCTGATTATGCTTGTGGCTAACATTAACCCACAGTGGCCATAAGCACTTTATTGCTTTTTATCAGTGACCTGTAACAACTCTTCCCAGCTTGTGGTATAAGACTTTAAGCAGCTAAATAAGGGTGAAGGCTTCCATGGCATGCCATCAGCATCAGCAAAAACATCAGGATTTTAAGGCTGCCACATGCCTGAAGTATACTTTAAAACATACAGAGAAGCAGGAATCCATTTCCACTCAACAAACTGCTGGCTTCCCTTAGTGCTGCTGTGGATGTGATCGCCAATTCAAGCTTCATGGGCAGCATATAAACAGCCAAAGAAAGCTGCTGCTCCTTTGTTCAGGCATTGCCAAGGGGCAGCAAAGAACTGGGGTCTCACAGGCTGCGTCACAGACATGTGTGTGTCCATGCCAGTGGGTCAGCAAAGGCTGACTGGGAAACTCTGCATTGCAGCATCATAAGAAAGTCCTTAATAGACCAAACTTCCTGTGCAGCTCTCCAGAAGTTCACCTGCTGCTTGG
>NW_010163306.1:3578-4569 GCF_000695765.1 Mesitornis unicolor | reverse complement strand
TCCTGCTGCTGTCTAGGGATGTTGGGCAATTGCAGGAGATCTGCGTTACTGTTTTCTTTCTAGGGGTCATTGTCCAAAGGAATAAACTTGAGTGGAGCTTGAGGGTTCAAAAAGTTGCTTAGCTAGGCTGTCCCACTGCTATTTGACTTGAAATGAACAAAAGCAGATAACAAAGTCTCTGGATCCTGCAAGTTGAACTGAACAGAAAGGTCTACAGTTCTCATCTTTGATGTCGCTTGCAGTTAATGAATTTGCTGGCAAGACTGTCAGTGAATCACAGTGGGCTAAGGCACGCTGCACCTAATGACTCTCACTCTCATGTGTAGTTCAAAAAGTCTTTTAGAAAGGGTTTTGCAGAAAGGAGCACCTCTAGGAAGTGAAGAAAAGAAAATAATTTAAGATTTTGTTAGATACTGAACCATATTAATCTTTGATTTTATACTGTGGTAGTCCAGAGAGTTAGTACTCAGTTACAATTGCAGATTTTTAATTCCTTTGAGGTTTCCTGATTTCTTGGATTGTGTTTCTTACAAATACCTTTCTCTCATGGCTTAAATCTCAAGTACTAAGTAAAATATCATAGCTTGACCTTAAAATCTGTCCTCCATCAAACACTGCTTTTCTCTAAAGTTATCTGAAAAACTGTTAGAGGCTGTTCCATCCAGTTCCACCCCAACTGAAATGTATCAGGAGAGACTGCCAGGTAGGTAGGCCTCTTGTCAAGCCAGAGAAAACGAAATGGTATTCTGGTTCAACATTTCCTTTTGCTCTGCACTCCATGAGGGCTATGATTGCAAAGCTCAACAACATTTAAAAGGAAATAATTAATGCAAAAAAAGAATTAGCACAGAAATCTGCTGTTGAACAAGATCTCTCAACTAGCTGGTGGAGAGTAGGAGTATTAAGACTCTGAATTAGACAAAAGGTAGAGATACTGGGGAAGTAATGATGATTTGATTCACCCAAATTTGTCACAACACTTACACCTCCT
>NW_010163306.1:0-3547 GCF_000695765.1 Mesitornis unicolor | reverse complement strand
CTGCTGAAATATCAGCTCACATCCCTGCAGTCCAGTCATTTCAATTTAAATAATTTTTGACAGGCAAATTCCTCTGAAGGAATTCTTTTAGTAGTGTGGCTATTAGAGCAGAGAAATTGAGCTGTGTGGTGTAAGCACACACCTTCTGCATCTAATACGTAGGCCATTGCAATTTCATGCATTACATGACAAAATGTCAGGTGTCCTGATGAGACATGGTGGTCAGGATGCTGAAAAGAATGGTCATTCCCTTGCAACAGGTCCAGGACTCTGATTTAACTACAGAGCAGGCACCTCAACTAAACGTAAACTGCTCAACATGATGGACAAGTGATCCAGTAAATCCTGGAACTGTAATTTCTCATTTGTATTTGGATTCTGAAAACCTCATCTTGGAAGCTTTTTGAACGCTACTGCATTGCAGAGCATGAGCGCGTAGCCTTGGAAAATACTGCTGACGGGATGCTTCCATCCTTTGCTTGGTGTGGGCTCATCTCCAAGTCATGGAGCACGTCACCAGCTTTGGGATCCAGCATCTCTGTGCCATTCAACATTCAGCAACTCTGACAAAAGCCAAACAGAGGGCTGGGAATGAGTTTTCTCAAGGGAAAAAATGTCCTTTCATTGTCAGGCTTTCTCTGTGCCTGGGCATGTTAGATTTCACTATTAATCCTGACACAGACCTCATACTCAAAACATGTCTAAATAAAGCCTTCATAATAAATCAGGATTTATTATTCTAATCTCATTTAAGTCATACAGTGGCGTACAACAGCGCAAATGGGCCATAACCCATAATCCTTAAGGCACTGGCTTCAAATAATGTAGTGCCTAGGCATCAGGGGCAGGATCTCACCCACACAAGCTAATTGAAATAAGCAAAGAGCTTTAAAGGAAGAAAACTGGGGTTTCATAATTTCAGCCAATACTTGAGCATAAAAAAAATTCTCTAGAAAACTTAAGGAAGTTACTCAGTGCACAGAAGATAAGAGCAAGACCAATTCTGTGAAACAGAACCAACAGAACATCAGTGTGTGTTTCATTTTGGAGTTCTCTGTTAGTGTGGTTACACACTGATTTCAGGCTCTCCTGCAGACGTCTCCATTGCACAACATGCAATAGACTCAAGTCTGGAGATGCAGTCTGCATTCCAGACTGGTAAGAAAGTCTTGAAAACCCTGAAATTTCTGTCCATGCTGCACGTTCCTTAGAGTTTAAAACAAGACTCAGCAAACTACAGTTAAAACACACTAAAAATGCTGTGTTGCTTTTCACTGTTTAAATCATTCTTTGCAGCCTTCAGTTTCCCAGATGCCTCCATAACCCAGAAAGACACTTTAAATACATGTTAGCTCTAGCAGCATATATTCTCTCCTTTGCTAGCCTTCTCTCCGCTTTCTTTGACTTAGGGTTTACTCCCTTGTTTGCACCCCTCCCCACCTTGCAGTGGAAAAACTTGATAAAAGAAGAACTAAAGCAGTTTGGTATTCCCCTTCAGCGGGGATTCCCTCAGCTGGGTATGAGCTGACTGGAAAGGGGAGGTGGACTAGATGTGGACTGACAACAGAGGGAAGTGGATTTGAGCGCTAAAGGTCACTTGGCCCAGTGTCTGGGATTTCAAATAATCTATGACATGTCCTGGCAAGGAATGTGTCTTCTCTTCACTAGAACCTTGATGAGTAAAGAATAAAAGTCCATTTAATTAGGGATGATTTTTGCCACATTCAGTAAAGGGAATTAAGTAATTTTCTTCCCTTGGCTTCTAATACTTAGTCAATACCAAGCATCTGGCTCAAAGCTAATAAAGCTCCACATGTCAGAAATCATCTGCTTCAACCCTGATTACCTGCTCATTCAAGTAGCTGAGAATTTAGCTGTGGAAGCAAAAAGTCCTGAATTTTGCTGAATCCTTCTGAGGCTAATACCTGGAGAGGGATTTTAAATCCAGTCTCCTAAGTCTACTCCAGTTGGTGCTCACACCCATACTAGCTCAGAAGACAATGCAATGTTAGGAAGTGGGTTCACAGACAATCTGAGCAGCTTGATGTTTGCTCACTTTCCAAAACTGTATTTCGTAAGGCTGCCCTCTCAATGGTTGCTGCAGAAACTTCTCAGCTATAGGGCTGCCCCTGGAGTAGTGATGAAGATATTTTTTTCTTGGTGAGGGGCTTAAAATACTCCAATCTGGCCTTTCTGGAATATAAAGACAGGGTGGAAAGGGGTAGCCTCTGTGGCTGGAAATAAAGGATTGTGTCTGGGGCTGCAAGGGGATGTACCTCTGCATACGAACAGAAAATTCCTGAGCTACACGTCAAAACTATGGCTCAGGGATAAATTCCCAGAGCATGAGGTTTCTTTGGTCATTTGTGAATCTGTACTTAAGACACCTGCAAAGATCTGAGGGACAAATGTAAAACCAAATAGCAGACAAACCTTTACAGCAAATTAGTGTTCAACATCCAACACCCAAGATTCAGCCAAAAGCACCCTTCCTTGCCCTATACGGGTGTATCATTTGTATGCTGTATCTTATGTTTGCGTGTGTGCATTTGTGCTGTTACCTTCCTGTATGACTCGTACAAGCTGTTAGCCTATACCTGAGGTCAAAGGACTAGGGTAGCTCCTCCAGGTTCAAGCACAGGAATGAGAGAGCTGGCACCTTACCTGGCAGGGCAGAAGGGGGTCTTCTAGGTGTTCCTGCTCCGGCAGGGGGATTGGACTAGATGATCTTTTGAGGTCTCTTCCAATCCCTAACTTTTAATAAATATAATAAATCTACAGCCCCCTGACCAAGATGCGCCCTCAACCCCTCCAAGGTGCCTTGCTATCAGCAGAAAGGAGGTAAAAACAATCCAGGACTCCTTGCCTCCAGCCAGCAGCCCTCTATTGCTGTCTACCAACAGCCATCATCAAATCATTAAGGTTGGAAGAGACCTTTAAGATCATCAAGTTCAACCTTCAACCCAACATCACCATGACCACAAGTGCCACATCCATACATTTTTTGATGGTGACTCCACCACTGCCCTGGGCAGCCCCTTCCAGTGCCTAATAACCCTTTCAGTGCAGAAATTTTTCCCAGTATCCAAACTAACCCTCCCCTGGTGCAACCTGAGACCATTTCCTCTAGTCCCATCACTTCTTATTTGGGAGAAGAGACCAACCCTCCCTTGGTACATCTGCCTTTCAGGTGGTTGTAGAGGATGATAAGGTCTCCCCTCAGCCTCCTCTTCTCCAGGCTGAACTCCCTCAGTTCCATCAGCCGTTCCCCATAATTCCTGTGTTCCAAGGCCCAGGGAATACGAAAGGGAAGTGGACACACAAAGGCGGCCCTGACCCTGAGAACGAGAGGAGGTGGGAAGGTTCTGCCCGGCCCTTTCCTTCCAGTACGGGAGGCAGAGAAGAACCGAGCAGGGTCGACCAGGCCTAGGCTCAGTACAACTCCCATCAAGCCGCTCCTCTCACGCTGACCCGGCCCACTCCCCCCTCACGTCGGCCCGACCCGGCCCAGCCGCCTCGCCCCCGCCCCCGCCCGTCGCTGTCTCTC
>NW_010163305.1:6601-21367 GCF_000695765.1 Mesitornis unicolor | reverse complement strand
TCGCAGGTGACGGTGCGCGACGCGCTGAACCAGGCGCTGGATGAGGAGCTGGAGCGGGACGAGCGCGTCTTCCTGCTGGGCGAGGAGGTGGCCCAGTACGATGGCGCTTACAAGGTGCGTGTGGCTGCTCTTACCGGGCCGGGAGAGGACCTCAGGCGGGCGCTGACTCCTCTCTCTTGCCCCTCAGATCTCCCGGGGTCTCTGGAAGAAGTACGGGGACAAGAGAGTGATTGACACCCCGATATCGGAGGTAAGGCAGCCCCTGCCTCCTACCCTGGCGATCCCTTCACCAGCTGCTACCCTGCTGCTTACCCTTGGGTCCCTTCTCTTTCAGATGGGCTTCACAGGAATCGCTGTCGGTGCTGCTATGGTGTGTAAAATTACATTCATTCCTTTACTTCTGAATTAAACACTTAAGCAGTTTTTACGTAGAAATACACTAATATGTATTTTAATATCTTTAATAGGCAGGGTTGAGACCAGTGTGTGAATTCATGACATTCAACTTCTCCATGCAAGCAATCGATCAGGTTATAAACTCTGCTGCCAAGACCTGTTACATGTCCGCAGGGTCAATCGCTGTTCCCATTGTCTTCCGAGGCCCCAACGGGGCATCAGCTGGGGTCGCCGCTCAGCACTCGCAGTGCTTCGCAGCGTGGTACGGGCACTGCCCGGGACTGAAAGTTGTTAGTCCTTGGAGCTCAGAAGATGCCAAAGGTCTGCTGAAAGCATCGATCCGGGACGATAATCCAGGTGAGCACAGGCAGATCACAGCAATACCTAACACTCAGTCCTGAAAAGAATGTCTGTTTTCCCCTCTTGCCCCATTTAAACAAAAAAAAAATACTGTTAAACGTTAAGACACTTAAGGTTGTTTTACTGCAGCTTTAGGGTGCTTAAAAAGGCACAGAAGTATTGATTCAGATACGTAACATTTTCCTGACAGTCACTTGCTTTGCTAGCAGTACACGAATTGTGTGCTGTTGTCAGCTACACATCTTTACTGCTGGTTTGGTATCAATCAGGAAACTTGGAAACAGTTACAAATCTATTGTAAAAGGGTTAAAAAGGATGAGTCAGGAGGAGTTCCTGAGTGTACAAGGGGTATAGACAAGGGGTAACGGACACAAACTGCAACACAGGAGGTTCCACTGAAATTGGAGAAGAAACTTCTTCTCAGTGAGGGTGACAGAGCACTGGCCCAGGCTGCCCAGAGAGGTTGTGGAGTCTCCTTCTCTGCAGACATTCAAAACCCGCCTGGACGCCTTCCTGTGTAACCTCATCTGGGTGTTCCTGCTCCGGCAGGGGGATTGGACTGGATGAGCTTTGGAGGTCCCTTCCAATCCCTAACGGTCTGGGATTCTGTGATTCAGTGTCTATGTAACTCATTTTTACAGATCATGAAATTCAGATGATAAATTTGGAATGTCATTAATTAAAAGCAGGGCAGTCTTTGTCTTCATTTTTCACAAACATGCATGCAGAAATCTAAGACCTTTCTAAAACCGGCAATCCTACCATCGTGTACCAAAAATTAAATAGCTGGTCTTATTTAAGACTAATTTTAGGCAATTTTAAAAATAAATCAGCATGACAGTAATGACTGTGATTTTAATTATTTTTAATTGCTTCTGCAGACATACTCCAGTCCTTGTTGCCTGGATGGGCTTTGTATCTTGAGCTTGTCTGCTGTGGTGCTTTAGCCATCAGCACACTCCTCTGCCTGCAGACATACGCATTAACCCAAGTCTGTTTTCTTTTAGTTGTCATGCTGGAAAACGAATTACTGTATGGTGTTCCCTTTGAAATGTCTGAGCAGGCACAGTCAAAGGATTTCATTGTTCCAATTGGAAAAGCTAAAATAGAAAGGCAAGGTAAGCTGAGGATGCAGGTTGTTTCCTTATTAACTGAACTGCTTGGGGACTTCTTAAACCTTTTATTATATTGCTGTCATGGGGCACAGAAAAGGATTTCACATGTTCAGGAGTTAACTTTGTTGTTCTTGCCCACGTAAATAAAGATCACCTGATTCTCTGTATCTCATCTAAAACTATACCTTTCTAAAAGATTTGTTCCTTAGTATAGAGATGGAGTAGGTGATGCCTGAAAAGCCTTTTCCCCATTCCTGCAAAAAGAGATCACCAGTATTTCAGCCCATTTGCTCATAATTTACCACTTCATTATATGAATGCTTGAAAAGGATAATCTGGGAACTATATTAAATACCCTCTCAGTTCCCTGAATTCAAGGGTAAAGTTTGTGTCTTCACACAGTCCTCCTGCCTCCACTCTTTATGCTGTGTATGGGCACAGAACACTTAGCATTCCACATAAATGTAAGGAGCTTAAATTTACAAGAGAATCCTATCATTACCTTAAAAGGAGCCTGAGGTCTAAAGCAAAACGTTGTCTTAAGTGTTCGTTGTGGTTTTTTGACACTTGTTTCTGTTTTAGGAACTCACATTACATTAGTGTCACACTCAAGACCTGTCGGGCACTGTTTGGAAGCAGCTGCTATTCTTGCCAAAGAAGGTGTGGAGTGTGAGGTGTGTGGAGTCGGTTTGTTCTCTTTTCTGAACCGGGGGAAAAACGGTCTTCTCATTTTGGCTCTCCGAAACTTCAGTCTAATAACTGAAAGCCTCTTGTATTTGTATATGGCTTAACAGTCAGCAAGCCAAGCACATGCATTTCATGTTTCTGCATTTGACCTTTTCATCACAAAATTAAGGCAGAACTAATCACAATTTTCAGATTGACCCAGCTCTATGGTAAGCAGAACAATGACTGTATGGTATTATTGTGGTTATATTTTATTATTAAGTCTTGTCTTTAAAGTCAGAATAGATGGAAGCGCTAAAGGACACTGTACCCAACCAGTGGTAACTGACAGGCTTAGGTCATAGCAAAACTCACACAGTCCCTTTTTTTTTTTCCCCCAGGTTGTAAATCTGCGTACAATTCGACCAATGGATATTGAAACAGTGGAAGCCAGCGTGGTAAAGACAAACCACCTTGTAACTGTAGAAGGAGGTTGGCCGCAATTTGGAGTTGGAGCTGAAATCTGTGCCAGGATCATGGAAGGTACCACGTTCTGCAGTATCTTATGTTGATCTCATTCCCTTAGCTAAATCCTGACTTCTTGATAAAGTCAGCTGAAGGCTGGGGTTTATATCTGAGGAGCTTGAGCCTGGCTGTTGTGCTCTAGAGATTTTCACAGAGTAGATGCAGCTCATCTTCTGTCATGAGTAATTCTTATCCTGGGAACCTGGCTGTGCAAGCAGCAGGATGGAAGTGTTTTGTTTGAACCATAGTTCATGAAGAGAAATGAGCAGGAACAGCACTTTCTGGAATACTGGGGCTAAAGGCACAAAATTGTTTAAATAGATTAAGATTCAGAAATTGAATTGAGACGAAGCCATAGCGCATGGCAACCTGACAAGTGTCTTCTGTTTCAGGATCTGCCTTTAACTACTTGGACGCTCCAGCTGTGCGTGTTACCGGTGCAGATGTTCCTATGCCTTATGCAAAGATTTTAGAAGATAACTGCATACCTCAAGTGAAGGATATAATATTTGCAGTGAAGAAAACTTTGAATATCTAAGTTGTAAATATATGTTTTAAAGTCCCGCTTTACAAAGTATTAATGGTGTAGGGCAAGTTGTATGCGTAAGTTTTTTGTTGTATAACTACATGAACTTTTGTACAGTGGGGAATGTATAGTGACCTCCCAGAATATTTATATGGGGTTACCCTCTAAGCCACACTTCATACAAGCAACAACGTGGTAATGGTTGGTTGTTCAACAGTACAGGTGGGTTGGTGCTATTATATGTGGAAAAATCATATTCTAAATTCAGAGTGAGGAAAAAAGCCTCTTTCTGCTCAGCTTGTGATTACCACACCCGCTGTGTTAACCTGGCGGTGGTGGTGGTGGAGCGGAGAACTGCAGTGAGGAAGAGGGGGTCCGAGTCCAGCCTTGGAGTGCTGTGGAGCTCTCGAGGAGCCGGTGACAGCAGGGCTTATCAAGGCTTATCATGAATGATCAAACTGCAGTGAGCTTTGCAGTGCAACAGTTACACGCACAAAGTGGCTCTGGAAGCCCATGGTACGAGTTAAGAGACAGTTAAGGTTTAGCTTAGTTTGAAGAACACTCCGCTGCAGCAGGAAAGCTGCACAAAAGCTTAAATAAAGATCCTGATCCTCTTCAGTATGCACTGAGAAACACTACTTGGTATTTCTTTAAAAGCTGCCACAGCCAGTGGTAAAAAATACTTGCCCAGATGCTTTGCTTTTATGCTTTTGTTTGTTTTTAAACTCGTTATGTGGGCTGACAACAATGTGCTCTATAGGTCCTACAGTGCAAAATAAGTTTTATTTTATTCAGACTCAGTGAGCCTGGGTCTGAAGCAGCAGTTGCATAGATCGTGTATGAAAAGCTGGGGAGCAGTCACAGCAGCTCCTGGTACCGAGCAAGAGCTGCCCCTCAGCCTGTGCAGCGCAGCTTGCACTGTACCCTGGGCACGCTGCCTTTCCAGTGAGCTGCTGGAGAGGAGATACTTACCTCTGTCAGAAGACAGAAGAGCTCGGGTCCTGTTTCACTTCAGGGCCAGGAACACCTTTCGGGGTAGTGCCTTTAGCAGAAGTGCTGAGAGGTTCTTGGGAGGTCTGGCTTGCAGGTGCGATCCCAGCTGAACACAGCCACCACCACCACGCTGCCGAATTCCATTAACATTTTAATAAAAATGACTGGATATCACAGGTTACAGGAAACTTTGTACAGACATTCTCTGCATAGTAACAAACACTGATGTACTTGAATTTAAAAAATGGATTATCTATAATCCTTTAAAGTGCAATTTGTTTTAAGGTTTTAAATCAAAAAGGATCTTTCAATAAAGTTTAAGCTGTAGAATTAACTTGAAGTAACTTTGCATTTAACTAAATCAAGAATAATTATCCCAGTGCCCCGTTAACTCTCATTTCAACTGTTTCCTCATTTAATAACACTTTCCCTTAGAGTTACAGGTAGGAGTCCATTTCAACAAGTTTAATGAGACAGCATTTTTACTCCACCTGCAAATATGGTGGGAATAAGATTTAACTCTCCAGTTCCCTCGCCTGTGCAGTACACTTTAAGGGTTGGGGGCAGGGGAGTGGATTATCTAAAGCAAGTCTTGCTGATTCAGTGCAGCAAGAATTAAGATGAGTTATAACTGCAAGAAAAGCATTGAAAAACTGAGCAGACTAAAGCTACATTCCTGCAATTTGAAAAAAAAGGGGTGGAACAGAACTAGAAAAAACGCATTAATTCACCATGATCGTGGTCATTCCTACTTTCAGACTTTTATTCAGCTGTACAGAAGTTGCTGTACCCCTGAAACTGTAGCTAGAGAACAAAGTTCTTGAAACCAGGTGAAGGATGGAGTACTTCTCACGGCATGGCAACGCAATTCAGACAGGGCAGTGCTGCTGCTCAAGGAAAGCTGAAATTGGGGTGAACGGAGCTACAGCGTGATGAGCCGCTATGTGCTGGTGGATCAGTCGCCGGTCAGAAGGGTCTTGTTCTGGGACAGCACAGGAGGAGGAAAGGGGATTCAATCCTGGTGGGAGCAGCAGCCTCAGCTGATCCTGGGAGCGCTGTAGTCGCACGTCTGTGTTTTCTTCAGAGTTCCTTTCTGAAAGTTTTGAATGGAGCTGAGCAGGGCTCCTCGGCTTGCACTGATGTCGGGCTGTGGGCACGGCTGCGTTGGCACCTCTGCACGAGGAGGAGGAGGAGGAGCTGCTGGTGGCAGGGGTGGCGGTGGCGGTGCTGGGGGTATCAACGATGCTCCTGTTGAATGGAGGGGAGAAGATGCAGTTTGATCATGTCAACAAGGTCCTGCCGCAGAGGACCACGGCTGCTTCGCTGGACTTGGTCAGTCCTGCTCTAGTCACGTTATGGCTGAATGCCAGCGGAGGGTGAAGAACAGAACAGATGAAAGATGCCACAGTGATCAAACCTCTATCTGCAGGTGAGTGGTGTCATCTGAGACAGCGCTGAAAGGAAGCCTGAAGTGCCTCAGTACTCAGGGGTGCAAAACGTGACTCAAATGTGATCTTGCACAGAGGGCAATGGAGATCACTTAACAGGACTTCCCAGCTTCAGATTCTCTCGTTTGTCCCCAGTGAAGCAGTTTGCTTTTTGGGTCATGGACAGTAACAAAGACTGGAAGCAAATCTTGCTCCCTCGTCTTATTTATGTGACTAACTTCACATTCTTACGAAGGACCTCATCGCTGCAGTACTTGTGATGACTGCTTGGTCAGATTATACCCCGTTTGTGAAGTGCTAACTGCAGATAGAGTTTCCTGGAAATGTTTTACACTTCCACAGTACTGCCAGACTTTGAACATGTAACAAATGCTTGCTTCACAGGCTGATTGAATCACAACCATCTACCACTCACACTGCTTGCCCGTCTCTCCTGTTCACACCAGTCACCTGTGCTCTCTGGCCCTTCCTTTCTATCCCAGTCACATCCATCCCCCGCTTCTCATGGTGCCTCAGCCTCCACATCCCCACTCCCTGCGAAGCCGGAGCCCACAGCAGTGTAGGCAGCCAGCCCAGCAGTGAGACCTGTGTTGTTGCACATTGCACCGTCGTTTCTCTGCAAGTACAGTCAAAGATCCATGCTGGAGTGAGAGCAAAGGGCTTTGGAGGTGACCACTCGCTGTTCTGCAAGACATCCACAAAAGGTGGCATTTGCAGCTGTATGGCGAATGATGGGCCTGTCTGGTCTCATGTATTCTGCATTGAGCAGGGGCAAAACAATACCTTGGAACTATTCAACAGTGACTTTTAAATCTCATCATTCAAACCATGAGTTACTCCATAGTAAGACTACAGAGACCAATGGCACCTGTAACACTTGCTTCTGGCAGCTCCTCTACAAAGAACACACTGGGAAGTGGCAAGAACTATGAGACTAAAGGACAACAGAGCAAAACAACATGAGGCCAACCAAGGGACTGTGGTTACTGAAGTAGAATTGCTTGCTATGAAGTAAGGAAATGCCAAGCAGTTAAAGGACATTATGCTACACGGACTCAAGAGGTATTCAATGAAGGATAAAGCTCAGCTGAAAAAGCAGAGTGCTCTGTGCTCCACTTCCCTCTCAATTCCTCACTAACACTTGCTCTCAGACTAACAGGTAATAGTAAAAAAGTAACTGCTGCAATTTTAAAAAAGCAATTACAGAAGATGAAAGCCGTAACACAAAGCTCCCTCGTGTTCTATTTGCACCAGTCTTTGAAGAGAGACTTTTCCCATAGAGGAGCAAGCTCAAAATGCAGAGTATTCGCACAAAGCATCCGATTTTGCCAGTGTACATTAATGCATGCTGTGACTGTAGCACTTCTGACTATTCAGGAGAAATTCTCATTGGCATGAAAACCTTGTGTGACAACAAAACATGGAAGTACACACTGGGCTCATCTTCACTCTCCTCCCTTCCAGAGGAAATACTCAAGGCCTGATAGAAATAACTGAAGCAATTTAACACGCCTGTTGCATGTGGATCAACTGCTCCCCTCAAGTAATCGAAGCGTTACACAATGTTACCACAAACTGAAATCAATTGCATATTGATGCCTTGGGGCCATCTAACTTATCCAGATCCACTTTCTGTACTAGCCAAAGATGTAACTCAATTTATTAGAAGTACTAGAAAATTATCTTCTAGGTCAGAGTCCTCCTGTTTCTCCTGCGCGTACAGACTGCCAGCAAAGCAAAGCCTGACGCTTTACCAAAGGAAGAACAAGACCAAGGACAGCTCAAGAAACCACTTTTGTTATGAAAGTGGTCAGAGCAGAATGCCACAGGACTGGCGACACCAACGATCACCAAACTGATCAGGTGAACTGCTGAAAAGGAGCCAGAGCTGCTCCTCATCGTCAGTGAAATGGCCTGGAAGAGATGCAAGAGCTGCACAGCACAAAGACAAGATTTTTGGCTGGAACTGCAAGGTGAGGTTGAAGAGGCTCTGCAAGTATTTTTACAAGATGCAATAGGAAACGACCATGAAAACAGCAGCCAGGATTCTGCATGGAGTACAAATCCAACAGTAACACAGGCAGTGAAAGAAGGCACAAAGTGCTTGGATCACTAAGCATTATTAGGCCAAGATTTCATGTGTTACCTTCAAATTTTGGCCTGGTTATTTTACAATGGGGGTAGAAAAGACAGGGAAGTAGGGGGAGAGGCCACCGCCCTTCCTGGAAAAGGGTTCAGGTCCTCAGGACTCACTGTTACTGAAACTGAGCTGCTGACAACATCACGCCGTTAAGCTCTTGGGAGGCTGATGACAGACAGTGACACTCTTACACCTGAGCTCTGCCTTAAAACATAAATCCACACAGGTTTTAGGATGGTGTCTGACTAGCTGTGAGCATTACATGCTGAGCCTATTCATTCAGATTCTGCACATCACTCATTTCGGTTAGTCAATCAAAACCACGCTGTCCTCCCCTTCTTGACACAAGTGGTGCAAAGGAAATCTTCACTCACGCTTGTGTACTCACACGCAGTTACACCGACAGGTTAAACTGTTCTTCCCAAAAGTGAAATATTGTTCTGTATTTACTAGGAAAAAAAACCATTTGAGACAAAGTGCTCCATTATCTCTAGACCTTTCCAATACATCTGCTGGAACAAGGGCCCTGCAAACACACATTTTACTCATTCATGCAGTTGTAAGAATAAAACACTCAAACAAGAACTTACCAAGGGTTTTTTTACAGGGACATTTTTGTTAAGAGAGTGTGTTAAAAGGAATAGGAAGTAAATCAGATGCTGTAAACTTGATGCCTGAATTAAAACAAAAACTTAATTATGGATTTAAAGTGACAGTAATTGTGCAAACAGCATTAAAAACTTGGCTGAGAATGGGATGCAAAGAAAATCATTTTAGTGATAGTTTTTAAAGATGCTGTATTTCATTAAAATAATCCGTAAGAGCGTTCAGATCTTTTTTCTTCTATTCCCTCCCAATACTAAGCGAGTTCAAGATTTGCATTCAACTTTCCCATACAGAAACAGAGCATCTTTAAAGAGAGAAATCAGCATTAGCTTACTTTTCCGAAAATTCACGTTCAAAATGATGCATGCTCTATTGAAGACAGCAGAGAAAGAGAGAGGACACAAGTTAATCATCTGGTTCTCGTGTCAAAGTAAGAAAAACAGACACTGTTAGCTGAAAAGTTAGTACAAAAATCAATACATTCTTATTCAGTGGCAAATACGAAGACAGCAGATTGACTGTTTCATATTACATACACAACACTTTGATTCTGGATAACAAACCACAGTTTTCCATGCTGTAAGCATTTTTATACTTGATGGGCGAGTACCACACGCATGCTCTCGGTTGCACATGCCATAATTCAAGCTTTACAGGATTAAAGTGCATTTAGAAAGACTTAGCAAGAAATCTGCAAGAAGATTAGCCATAGAAAACACAATCCATTCGGTTCAGGGAGCGCTTCCTGTCGTATTAACACCTGTATTTACACTTACACTGCATAGGGCAGACACGCTCAAGAACACGTACTAAAGCATTCAAAACGTCTTACAGAAAGGTGAAGGGCAGCAAAGACGCACCATATGGGTGTCTATGAAACATATGTCGCACTGAGGGATTCAGAACTGGCAGAGAAAATTATAGAGTATATAATATAACTATGGTTAAGTACAACTCCTTCGCTTTATTCCTGCAGGGAAGCCAAAATGGTGCCTTCCAAACTGTTCTCTATTGTAAGAGCTTGCTGGTATTTTATGGGTTTGTTTGATTTGGAGAAGATGCAGTGAAGTATGAAATAACCCATCCCAGTGTTCTGCATCCCTTCTGATCCTAGCCACAGCTCATAGCTGCAAAGAAAAATAACAGATTTTCACGGGAGCAAAGGATTGTGCAAGTGGAGGAAAAAAAAGAATGGGACATTCAGGGGAGAACGTCAGAAACACGGGGAGTTACAGCAGAATCACTTGCCGTGATCTAAACAGTGTATTTCAGAGATGTCATTTAGCTGAGTATCCAACAAAAAACACCTCTCGACCTGTGAGAACCCCCCCAAATGAAGCTCCTTCTCCAGGGCACATCAGCCTGGAGCCCGTCCCCTCTGGCTGTTGTCTGTGGCTCTGCACATACCCACACTGCGTGGATTTGGTTGGTTATGGGCCAGGACAAGGACAAGAACTTGTGTTGGGGACACTTTTCCATCTCAGCCTTCATTTTGCCATGGCATTGTACCAGCGAGATGCTTTGAGATGCCACAATTTAACACAACCATGAGCAACCCAGAAAGTCAGCCTTAAAGCCTCATTCCCCTTCTGAAAGTCATCTCAGCACGCTGATACCCACCAGCAGTCTTGGTTTAGAGGTAAATGCCCTCAGTAAGTACAAGGAAAATGGAAGAGAGAGATTACAAGCTATGGATGCATCAGCTGTCACAAAGAAAGTCCTACCATGGGACCAGTGAGTCTTTCATCGAGTCAGTTATATTATACTTGCTTTGAATAGCTAGAAATAGAACATTGCTGGTGAAAAAAGGACCAGACACGCTAGCTTTCTCTTAGAGCTAATATCTGAAATTTCCCCTATGAATTTTACTCACAAAAGCCTTCCTGAAATGGTGGCACTTGCCTGTACACCTGACCAAATGCATCAAAGCCATCACCACACTAAAGCACCATCCAATTTGAATGCAGGTAGGGCCACACGCGCGGTGTCAATGGGGGCTGATCACCACGAGTCACCACGAGCACACTGGCAGCAGGACGGCCGAGACGCTGTGACAATGTGGGGTGAACAACAGAGCCCACCTCTGAGCCCAGACTTGAGCCATTCTTTGCCATCTGGGCCACGGCTACACATAAACCTGCATCACACGCTCAAAACTTGTAAAAGCTTTCAACCAAGTTCCAGCAGGTTGAAGTTAAAACGTAAGGAAAAGGTAGTTTTATTGCAGTGTTTTCTAAACATCGGTCCATTTGGAAGGCATGAAGTTTTTCTCTGCATTTTCAGCTACTTCCTTATTAAAGTGTACAGAACTCACAAAGAAACCCTCCAGCAAAGAGTCCGTACCTCCAGACAACAGCGCTGTTACTGTGCAAGACAATAACGGTCATTATCTTGTTTAAACTCACTGGGAGAAGTTTGTCTATAAAATATGTACTTCAACATACCCTCAACTTGAAGGAGAAAGGACTCATCTGAATTTCCTTCAAAAGACCATCCACAGCAAACACGATTTGATTGCATTGCTTTAGTTAACGAGTTGTGCTGTGCAGAAAGTTTCTGGGACTAGAAATCATACGGCATGAGTCCTCATAACAAACAGCAGTGCTATGGACTGCCTCCTATATAGAAATGTACTCCATTAACACCTTTTGCTGTTAATGTTGGCCAGTGCTTCACTTCCAGCCTTTCAGACTGAAGCACATCCACTATCGTTCACTGTTCAGGTTTGTAATCACATCTCACTATTGCCCACTCAAGCAGATTTCTCACCACTTCCCACCGCCTGTCCTAAACGTTACCAAAACTGTACAGCTACCCAGCAAACTGGAAAAGAGAACTGGCCAAAAATAATAAAGATGCTATTTTAATAATATAAAAATAATAAAGATATTATTACATTGTTAATATTATCTGTATTACTATTAAAAAGATACTATTTTTAACCCAAATCAGTCTCTGACTTGTCTCTGCCAGTTCTACTGCTGTTACCAATGGGCTGTAGCAGAACCGGGGAGATTTATGCAGCCTAAGCCACTGAATTTGTCACACCCCAAATTCCTGAAACTACATCACAGCAGTACAGGTGCAAAGAGACAATACACAGAAACAAGGGATCAACAAAGAGTATTTCAGAGTCAACAGACCATGAACATCAGAACAAATGCACAGTGCAACACGGGGCCCAGAAAATGTCTGGAAAGTAGCAATGTTGTTAGGACTGGAGTAGGAGAGACTTTGAAGCAAGCAGGTATACTCTATAGGTAAATCACTTCGTGTGTATCTTAAGAAAGGTTATTAAATGAAAAAGAACAGTATTAAAAGGGTCTCTATGGCCCTCAAAAGAGAACAAATTCCCACGCTCAGGCTGACACAAGGTAAATGTCATCGCTGTGATCCTTCCTTGAAAACCACCATCCCTTCACCATCCTTGGGAAGAACACCCACAGTTGAGGGGCAGGGGAATAAGAAACAAATAAAAGACAAACACTGCAATGACTTGAACTTACCTGCTGTCGAGGGTGGAGTGGGGGATGATGGAGATGTTAATGGGGAACTCGCCCCAGAGCCTGCTAAATAAAACAAGAGTCTAGTAACTAAAGCTGCAGCATTAAAATTCCTCACAGTCAGACAAGACAGATTGTTGAAAACAGGGCAGCTTTATTGACTGAGGATCCAATCCTGCTTCCACTGAAAGCATACAATATTAGGAGTTGGAAGGGACCTCGAAAGATCATCCAGTCCAACCCCCCTGATCTAAACAGCGAGGCTTTACAGTGCAGGGTAGAGCAGACTCACAAGAAGCACACTCAACAGTACTGCTCAATGGGAAACACTTCTTGGCTGCTGCTTAGGCTGCTGGATTTCAGCACCCAAATCCTGTTCTCCTTAAGAGCTGTGCCACTGCACGGATGGCACCCCACTTCTCCTTCTAAGAGATGACTTTCAGTCAGGTGCTGCACTCCACAAGTTACTCTGATATCAGCCACCATAGGCTGCTTTGGGACACATTTTAGCCAGGCAAGTCAACTCTTCCTTTTAACTGAATGAAGACCTGTCAAAGGTCTTTGGTTTAGAATTTGTTGTTTTAGAATTTGGCACTGAAGCAGCAATTCAACAGCTCATTTTCTCATTCATCTTAACACCTTCCTATGGAATACAGATCACCACAGAGTTCCCCCCTGAAGGCTGTGTTATTAAATAGCCCAGATAACGGATGTTATTATTATTCCACTCCAATGTCAAACACACTGAAGAGACTGACTTACTTATTTTTAATGAATAGGGCACGTAAGAGAGGACGCATTGCTTTGTATTACGCAGCTGAACCTCTTAACACTGATAATATTCATAAGCCTTTGATTTATCTATTATTAAATATGCAAAACAGTGGTATCAGGCTTTGGTAGTCCAATATTAATGTGTAAACTGATGGTGACCCTGGATCTTTAAAGCCAGAAAATGACAGCAACAACAAAAGCATTGACACAGCTGTGTAGAAGCAAGCTCTTCTCCCTGTAGTTACCTGAGTTATTTGAGTTGCTGTATTTTGCTGAGTGTTCTTCCCCACTTTCATAGGCCGAGCGTTTTGACTTCTTTAAACAAAGCAGAAGAAACAGAAGGTGGGAGTGAATAACTGCTTTCCATGATAAGCACTGAACCGACACACAGATCTGGAACAGCCATGCACTGCATCACACGAGGTTTATCAATGCCTACGGGAACTTAAAATTACTGGGAAGTGTATTGCTTAGCTACAGAAATTCAAACAATCAGGAAGGAGTATAGAAAAACACAGCACAGAAGAGACCAGCGTACCTGTGGCTAAACATTCCTAAAAGATACACATCTTTTTATGTGTGAATAAACTAAAGATTGCTTACTTTTCGTGCTAAGATCTTCCTTTTCTTTTTTTCTTCTTCAGAGCCATGATGGGACTGAGCTCTTGTCAGCCTTCTGTGCTGGTGAATCTTCAAAATGAAGGGAAAACCAGCAAAAGACCATGTTAAGATCTGAAACACTGTCAGACAAAGCATACGTTTGGGGTGCAAGAAAACACAGTGTAGCCACTTTACATGTTTAGTTTTCTTTTCCCTTTTTTAGTTTTTAATTTTCTGTTGCTGGTAGAGGATGAAGCCTCAAACTGCAGCTAAAATGTTCCTTAATTTTGGAGCCATTGCCTGTGAAGCCACACCACTTAACATAGTGAAATGCCATACATTCAACAGCTGTTTAACAACTCCCCATACTGCATTTCTGGGAAAGCAAATCTGTTGACTGAATCATTTTGAGCGAATAAAAAGTCACCTTCCCCATGTAAAAGCAATAAAAGGAAATGAAATGTCTACAGGGAATATAGTAAAGAAATTCAGATGTTACCAATTTCTGTTCATCTGTTAATCGTTTTTCTATGCATTCCTTGGAGGTTTTCAATGCCTCTTTTAGCTTAGTAGGAATCTAATACAGAACAGGGGAAAAAAAATCATAGCACAAAATATGATAGAGGAAAACATAACTCAATTGCTCAAAACTCAGCATTCGTCTGACCACATTGCCCATCTAAAGCCCCAAGTCTATTCCCTTAGAGAAGGAGAAAAGACAACTCCAGACGCATGTTTTCCCCTCCAAACCAGCCACAGGTCTAGCAGCAGGGACAGAGAAGCACCAAGAAATGGAAAGGATGCTCTAGTGGCACTGTGTGGAGGCTGACAGCACGGCACACAGCAGTGCCCTCCAGAAGCGCTCTGGGGCAGCTCCCCAGCGGGAGCAGAGCTGGCTCCCCACAAGTCCCAGCACTGCTGCTCTCCTCTACCCCGTCCAACAACGCAGAGCTCCCAACAGCCTGCCACTTCCACAAACAGCAGCAAATCAATGTTCAACTCTACCTTAAACTGTGGTTTCTCGGAGTTTGTGAGCAGGACATCACTGAATAATCTGTGAGTGGATGAAAAAAAGAAGAAGAAGATTTAAGGAGTCTTATTCCCAAGAGATAGG
>NW_010163305.1:0-6584 GCF_000695765.1 Mesitornis unicolor | reverse complement strand
GGAATGCTACTGGTACTGCTCACTTAACTCCCTCTTTCTCCTTTGCCTTCTCTGTCCTCATCCCTAGGCCACCGTCTGGGGTCGTTTTCCACAGGTTTTTATGTACTGCTTTCTATTTTTCAAGCACTTCTGTAAAATGAGCAGCATCTGACCCTCAGAATGCAGCCAGTACTGATGGCGGAGTAAGCAAGACTGCGTGAAGTATTTTGGAAGCTGATAAAACAGGTACAATTATCAAAGGCAGAGAAAGGCTCTCCAAAACAAAAATGCCTTCTCCTTAAAAGTCTATGGATTCTTTAATGACAAAAGATTGCCAAGGATTTCATTTAAATTTCACCAAAACGAAAGCATTGCTCTTTTTGAGAAAACTCTCTTGGCACAACTGTTGTTTTAGCACTAACAAGAACCACGTGAAAGGTCGATGAGTGAACTTAACACTTGAAAATACCTGCATTCTTGTCTTACTTTGGCAAAGGCAACTCAAGCAAATATTCTAATATTTTCGCTCTTCCCTCCATGGCATCAGCAGCAACAGCATAAATGATTAATCCTTTTGCATTAAAAAAAGACACTAGAGGGCAATGGTAGTCTGAAAATAAACTGGTTAATCCATTTCAAGATACTTTGCTCTGGAGAACATACTAGAAAACTGTCCCAGAAAGAGACCTCAAACCTGGCTTCGAGATAGTAAATATTTCCGAGATCTTTTGTTGCTGTTCGCTAAGGAAGATTATCACACACCTATACTAGAGAAAATAAATTCAACTCTAGAATCAAGTTTATAAGAATAGTATGCCATGACAAATTCAGAAATAAAGCAAATTTTAAAAGACTTTTTAAAAAACCCACGAAGGTTCACCGTTGTTTACAGGACTGTTTACAGGAAGTCAGGGATTACACGTCCTTGCAAAATTAAGCAAACTCATAGTTTACATGGTTATAATAAATAATAAAGCCAAAGAGTATTGGTATGAAGGGACTGTAGTATAATACCCTACATAGCAGATACAGCTGGGCATGGATTGCTTGTTCAACATCTTTTAACATCTGTATGTTCTTGTATCCAGAGTTTTCTTACAGTATTTCTCCCTTGCTTACATACTTCTCTCTACTTCCCACCTCCTTTAAGAGCAGACACACTGCCATTTCTCCTTTTCTGCATCCTAGGCTTGCTCTGTACCTGCCTTTACCACTTCACTGCATCACTGGGAAGACAGTCTGTAAGGAAATATGTTCCCCCTACGCTTCAGACAATCCCTAAACCAGAAACCAGCTAAAACCTCTACATAACACTGCATACCCAGACCCAGCCTAAATGTCACTGCTGAGCAAAGCAAGAGATCCATGTTGCTGGTCAGAAGTAAACTGATAGCAAAATCTACTGCAGCAGGTCTGAAAGGGTGTGTGGTGTTCAGCTGCCTGCTGGGCTAAACCACAGGGGGGACATGCAAAAAGACTCCTTATTCTAAATGCATTAAAACAATCTGCATATGATCTCAGTCATGCTGGCACTACTTTAATAGCTGGATCAATTTAAACCATAGCACCATGCTAAATAAAATGCATTCATGCCAGCTCCAGCGCACCAAGAGACCAAGAAATGTTAAATAAGCATTTATCATATTCACAAGTGATGGGTTCTATAAAACCTATTAATTTTTAAGCTTCATTTGGGATACACTACATCCCTCAGAACGAGGAGCAAATCTTTCTAAAAAGGAACAAGAGCAAAAAGGCTCTTCCTCCTAATATAATTAAAAACATTGCTGTGAGTATAGAACAAGTAAAACAAGACTTACGGCATCTGTAAGAGCCGCAAAACAGTTGGCATGCCATTCTTCATAGCTTCACAGGTCAGAATGGATTCCAACACAGACACTACCAAAGGAAGAGTAAGAATGAACACATTTTTGCACTGCAGGGTAGCGAAGGATTTAGAACGAACGTCTGGCACTGCTGTATGAAGCTCCCCTAAGTGCTGCATCAACTAAGCAGGGAAGAAGCTCTGTGGCATGTGGTTTTTATTATAATGTTACTGTTACACATGCAAGCTTTCCAAGAATGTTAGACACGAGGCGAGGGAATCCAGACATCTAATTACTTACTACATGCTCTTTTATCACTCAGTTAAAAAAAAATTATATATATGCTACACATATTTCAGGAAGAACACATTTTCTGCTTTTTAAAAGTTACTGAATCATTTTTTTCCAGTCACAGGCTGCAAAGACCTTAGGCTGCTATTTCACAGCACTTTGGCTTAGGTAAAAGGTGGGAGTACTCAGGAAGCTGAGGTTGGTATTTTCTGGATTGTATACTAACCAACAAACACTGATGGTGCCGGAGGGAAGCTCTCTACTGGGATCGTATCTGGGGGTCTTCCATATGTCATTTCATACAGTAAGTGCCCAAAGCAATGTACATCAACACCTTCTAGAGTCTGTAGGAGAACAAAAAAGAAGAATATAACTTGCTAGAAGTAATCAGCTTCTCGTAACTAGTTTGAAAACATGTGATAACCCATTAAAGAAAAAAAGAGTGGTCTCGTATCTGAAGACAGAAAAGAAGAACCATTAAGACGGTTTGTAACCACAACCACTTCCGTAACTTTAGTTCAAATGAAATCTTCATGCCTCAAGCTACTGCTCTCTCTCTAAGTGATAATACAGATGGGACAGCAGTAGAGTCATGTTCTGTAAAAATACGAGAGCCATATACTCACACGAATCATAACCAAGCACATTTTCCGAGCTAACTCAAACAGCAAGGAATGAGCTCCATAATACAACCACTGCCACTTCACAGGGAGGCAGATAAAAAGACAGCAAAAAACCATACCACACAAACCTAGGAGAGTCTTTCACCCCTCCTTAGGTTTGTACAAGCTATACATATATGCTAAGCTTCCAGACAGCACATTTCTGAGATTTTAAAATCATGTTTAAACAGAAACAGCTCCTCTTACGGGAGAAGGCTTAGAGCTTTGATGGCACTAACAGATTTGGACTAACCATGAACTTTTGATCGTTTCTCTGACAACACAGTAGAACTTGTTTAGCAAGGTCTGCAAGCGGCTGCCTCGTGATGCTGCATGGAATTTATTACAATGAGCACTGAAAGGTAGGGCGAGATGCTGGCTAAAAGACTGTATTGCTACAACGAGGCATTTTTGGGTTCATATTTTTGTAGGAAGATGGTAGTATTCTGCTGTGCGAGCCTGCAGCTAAAAAATCTGCAAGCATCTAATCAATTTTCACAGTATCCACCACAGACAAGGCTGAGCTGCACCCATTGTACACACATGCAAATGAAGAGGTGTGGTAAACAATATGCACATTGCTATGAAATACAGGAACGGGCAGGAAAGAGATCTTAAAACAACTGGAGTTACCTCTATCTGTGCCAGCACAGCTGACATGAGAACACTCACCTGCACTCCCCTTCTACCTGCTTCCCTTTGGCCTCAGCCTTACTCTAGTGCGCTGCAACAAAACTGCTGTGATTTGGAGGAAGCAGAAAGGGGATTTGATGGAGAAAAGTTCAGATTTAAAAAATGGGGTTGAGACATGTGGGTTTTTTTCATTCTAGTCAGCTCTCCATAACCAGAGTTGATGATAAAGGCATAAGAGTTAGCTGAATTAATTATCTGAATCTTACATTAATTTTCCGAAACTGTGAGAAGTATGATCGATAAAATGATGGAAGTCCCAACAAGGAATTTTCTAGATCCAGTAACTTGCAGGTGTCCCCATCCAACATCACGTTGGCAGAATGAAGATGGCCGTAAGGAAATCCTTTCTCATGCAAGAATTTTAATACCTGAAAACAACCCAAGACAGGAGCACTGTCACATGATGCTCTGATGATCTCAAGATCTTAAATGCTCCAATACTAAAGCAGATACATAATAAATGAGGCCCCTGTTTGGAATGCCTGCTCAACTTGATCTTCTATCTACATCATCTTTGGCCGTCTATACATTTCCATTTAACTGCTAACACTTGACATACAAGAAACATCTGATGCTGGTCCTCAAAGCAAGTTTGTACACACCTCCCAAAGAGATCCAGAAATTAAAATTCACAATTCTACTGAATATTATTGAGTAAAAATTGAAAAATACATTCATAACAATTTACATTTTGCTTTGAAGTCTGCTGCTGAAATAAGCTTTTGTGCTCAAAAGTCTGTCTACTTTTTCCAGTTAAACCAGTCGGCCTCAAAAAAAAAATAAAATCAAAAAGGCTGGTAAAAAAAGCAAAAAAAAAAATTACCTCTAATATTTGCCTTCCATATGTTTTTATTTGCTGAAGTTCAAGACCTTGAATTTTTTTAGGATTGCAATACTTCTTCAGGAATGGGTCTTTTGGCTTCGCCTTTAAAAGAAGCACACATATCAAGTATCACGCCCAGAAAAGCCGGTAATTGTATCAGTTCACTTCGCAATAGAAGGTAAACAGCTTCATAAATGACATGCTATGGTCATTCACATTCTGACATTTGAGTTGGGGGCAGCAGCGGGGAGATGTTACCTTATAAATAAGGTCCTTGAGTGTCCCTTTTTCACTGAATGGTCTAATAACCAGCGCTGAAGATTCATTGGCAGTGGCAAAAGTGATTTTGTAAATATAGGGATGCTACCAAAAGAAGAAACTGTAGGTAAGTTTTAGTTAACAGTTTTTGCAATTCATTTTTTGCTCGATTCACAAGTAAGAAAATTTATTGTATGTTCACAGTGACAAACTGCATTGTCAGTGACATCTGCTCAGGTTATTCAGCCTTAACCCGAAGTAAATGCAAAGAAAACTTCACAAGAACACTGTTCAGTTTCCCCATAAGTAATAAAATACCCACCATCTTTTTTTAACAAAGCAGACCGGCAGTTTAGACAAATGAAGAGTCCAGCCCCATTAATACTTACACATGAGCAGCTTTACTGCAGGTTTAAGTCATGCTAAGCTAATAAATTCATTCATGGTTTTATAGAACTACGGCACATAGGGAAACTCAGCATTAAGAGCTGTCATAACAGTTTTATGTCTTCAGAAATTACTATAACGACTTCTTGCAACTTTACAAAACCAAATGAGACGGCACCGTTGGAAATTACACGTACTTTAATTAAAATGGCAAGTTAGGAAAAGACTCCTTGCTAGTGTCCTATTTTAATACATCAGTTTCAGTCTGGTTTGGTGGTTGAAAATAGGAATATTTTCTATTATCTACTAAGATATTTCTGTCTTAAGTTCAAAGAAATTTAAAAAAGTAACAAAAATCATTGCGCTTCTGCCTGAGAATATCCCCAGCACACGGGTTAGCAATTACACCCAGACAGCACCATCCTAACAGCCTGAAAGTGTCGAGGAGCTGAAATAAAAGCTCATGATCTCACACTACTGCACAAGAAAAAAAAATACAATTAACCACAACTCCAGATCTCCTGTAATAACCCTGCAGAATTATTGTTTGTGCTGAGAACACGTTACCCCATATTGTGTGGGAAATGTAATTTAAAGGTTCGCACATCTTTAAATAAAAGGAACTCTAAAATTACAAACTGTATCTACTAGACTACACGTGCTTTTGCAAAATCAGTCCTCGACAAGCACTCTTGTGCTGGCACAATTTAAAAGTCTTCAAATAATACTCACAGAACAGGAAGAAAGAAGTTTCACAGCATACTGCAAGTCTTTGTCGGACAAGTATTTATCAGGGCCAAGATCAGCCTGAAAATAAATAGGAAAAGAACAGCATCATAATGGATGTTGCACACCATAAAGAAAATGTGATATGTATTCTGTTCTCACAAATTAAGACAGCTGCTTGAAGGTACATTTTGAAGGGGAAGCAAGGAAATTACATATACAGAATGAAACTTGAAGAGGGTGAACGAGGCCATGGTTTCACAATACAAAGTGTCTGACAGTAGATAAGTATTATAGCCTCCTTCCTCCCTCATATCTGACGAGCCTTACTATCACTGAATGAACTCTGCCAACTCCAAACTTGGGGACTGTGTGCATTGTGAAATGATGAAGCTTAAACCCCCCCCTTCTTCCTCTCCAGCAAAAAAACCCTTCCCTCCTACTGCAGGGTTCGCTGGCATCCGCTCTGCAGTGAAGTCTCACAAACAGCCATGCTGATATATTTAATAGGACAGTATCTTACAGCACAGGAACACAAGCAAGTGTTTAGTAACAACAATTTGGTGTTGATACACATCTACCTTAAAGGAGCAATTCATGCCTCTCTTGGCTCTTAGTTTGTCAGTACAACTACAGAACCAAGAAAGAAAACCCACCTCTTCAAAAAGGATCGCCTTGCTATTTTCAGTGAGCAGATTTATACTACAGCCAACAGGTACATCATGACAACTACAGTAACCTGAGGTGCAGGAATGGGAACAAATGACCAGGCACAGACACTTGCAAAGTGGATTTGCCACCAGAGGAAAGAAACACGAGAAGTTCCCACACCACACACTGAAGGGCTTTCAAGGCTCTTTCGAAGCCTGAAGTCTTAATATAAATGAAATAAGCCAGGTTCATTAAGAAAGACCTGAGTATGAGATGAAAGTATATATA
>NW_010163304.1:497-736 GCF_000695765.1 Mesitornis unicolor | reverse complement strand
CCATTTGCCCCACATCTCAACAGTTTCTGCCTCAAGACCTTGACCATTTTTACCCCAAACCCTGACCATTTACCTCAAACCTCAACCATTTACCTCAAATCTCAACCTTTTGTCCCAAATCTGGACTGGTTCTGCCCTAAACCTCCACCTATTTAACCACCACCACCACCACAATCCAGTGGGGGAAAATGGCCGAGGTTCAGGACAAAAACAGCCACGGTTTGGGGCCTGAAAGGGCC
>NW_010163304.1:0-374 GCF_000695765.1 Mesitornis unicolor | reverse complement strand
CTAAAAGTGGCGTAGTTTGGGGCCTAAAAGTGATGGAGGTTTGGGTCCTGAAAAGGGAATGAGGTTTCAGGCCTCAAAGGGGTCAGGGTTTGGGGCTTTAAATGGTCGAGGTTTCGGGCCTGGCATTGCTGAGGTTTGGGGTCTAAAAGGGGTCGAGGTTTTGGGCCTAACCATGAAGATTTGGGGCAAAAACGGCTGAGGTTTGCAGTCAGTGGTCAAGTTCAGAGGCAAAACCCGTTAAGATTTGGGGCAAGTGGTCAAGATCTGTGGTAAAAATGGTGACTAACTGGGGAAATGGTTGACATTGGTGACAAATGGTCAAGCTGTGGGAGAAATGGCCAAAATTTGGGACCACAATGAGCATAAATATGGGA
>NW_010163303.1:0-1121 GCF_000695765.1 Mesitornis unicolor | reverse complement strand
GTTGGGGGCAACTGGGAGGGAATTGGGGGAACTGGGAGGGGAACAGGGGGGACTGGGGGGCACTGGACTAAACTGGGGGGAACTGGGAAGGCTGGGAGGGTCTGGGGTGAACTGGGGGGACTGGGAGGGGATGGGGTTCTACTGGAACTGGGAGTGAACTGGGATCAAGCTGGGATGCAGTGGAATAAACTGGGATGAACTGGGAGTAACTGGGATGCACTGGGACGCCTGATGTTTGAACTGGGATGGACTGGGACCAAACTGGGATGGACTGGGATGTCCCATGTCTGTACTGGGACGCACTGGGATAAACTGGGATGGACTGAGACCAAACTGGGATGGACTGGGACACACTGGGATGAACTGGGAGTAACTGGGCTGAACTGGGACGCCCTATGTTTGAACTGGGATGCACTGGGATGGACTGGGATAAACTGGGACCAAACTGGGATGTCCCATGTCTGTACTGGGACGCACTGGGATAAACTGGGGTGTACTGGGATGGACTGGGATGGACTGAGACCAAACTGGGCTGGACTGGGACCAAACTGGGCTGAACTGGGATCAAACTGGGATGTACTGGGATGCCCTATGTTTGAACTGGGATGGACTGGGATGGACTGAGATCAAACTGGGATGGACTGGGATCAAACCGGGGTTGCACCAGTGATGTACTGGGATGAACTGGGACGCACTGAGACCAAACTGAGATGGACTGGGATGAACTGGGACGCCCTATGTTTGAACTGGGATGGACTGGGAGTAACTGGGCTGAACTGGGATGTACTGGGATCAAACTGGGATGGACTGGGCTGAACTGGGATGCACTGGGATGGACTGGGCTGAACTGGGATGAACTGGGATCAAACTGGGCTGAACTGGGATCAAACTGGGATGAACTGGGCTGAACTGGGATCAAACTGGGGTGGACTGGGACACACTGGGATGGACTGGGCTGAACTGGGATCAAACTGGGATGTACTGGGCTCGACTGGGATGCTCTATGTTTGAACTGGGATGGACTGGGACCAAACTGGGCTGAACTGGGACCAAACTGGGCTGGACTGGGCCGCGGCGGGGGCTGTGGGGGAGGGGACGGAGCCGTTTTCTGCCCCCCCCCC
>NW_010163302.1:2870-3162 GCF_000695765.1 Mesitornis unicolor | reverse complement strand
CATGACCAGTCGCTGGTGGGAGCTAGGCTGAGTCCCGTAGCCCGAGGGCGGTGGGTGCTTGGCGAGTTCTTTAGGATATTAATTGGACCTTTGTATCCTTTGTATCCTTGTAGGGGAACTCCGGCCTTTGCTTTAGAGGAAAAAACAAAATGAAACAAATCACCAAACAAACCACAAACAGTAAAAGAAAACCCAAAACAACAAAAAAACCAAACAAACCCCCCCCAAAACAGGTATAATTCTGCAGAAGTTTCTGTCTGCAGCTGAGGTTTGCTGTTGTGAGTGCGAGGTT
>NW_010163302.1:0-2766 GCF_000695765.1 Mesitornis unicolor | reverse complement strand
AAGGAGTGCAAGTCACGCAAGTTGTGGTGGTGACAGTCTCCCAGACACTAATTGCTGTCTTATTACCTTTGCTGCCTGGGCTGTTAGGAGGTTGTTTTCTTTCCTGTTGTGAACCCTGTCGTCATCTTCTTTGTTTCTTCTCTTCATTGGGACTTCAGTGTTTTCTCTGCCTGTGTTCTATTTTCTCCAAGTATATTCACTCACCAGATTTGTTATGAAAGCTGGGAAGGTGATACTGATTTTATTTTTCCCCAAGTATGTTGTAACTGTGTTTATACATATAAGGTATTCAGATAGAAGAGTATAATCAAGGTAGGTATTGGACACAGGAACTTTTCTGTTCTTGTTCCCACTCTGTCCCAGGGTGTGGAATTTGATTCCTGGCCAGAGAAGTGGTGAAATGCACGCTGCCCTAGTATGGTGTTCTTTCAATATCTGCATTAGCAGCTATATCCTTATAAAAGCCCTGGAAATCCAGTTTGGGGAGGGGAGAGGAGGAAGCCAAAACAAACCAAAGAAACCTGGAACACATCACCTCAAGGATCCAACACCAAATTCTTCTGTGCAGTTTATATCATTGGTGACACTGGTGTCATTTGAGTTGTTCTCTCACATCATGAATTCAATGCCTGTGGCCATCAGAGTTTTCCTAACATCACCTCTATTAGTAGCATTTTTTCTAGGTCTGTAACATATCCATCTGAGTTTGCTGAACCTGCTGGAGAGTGTGAGATGAATGTAGCAGCATCAGGGGCACTGAGTAGGGCCTGGCCATTTCCTGATGCGAAAAGTGACCTTGAGCAGTGGGAAGACTTGTCTGAGGGAACTAGAAATCTTTGGGAATACCGTGGGCCATGTCATAAGAAGGCAATAATGAGGGTGATGATGTGAGAATGGTGAAAAGGCACAAAGCATTCATGGTGAAGTTCATGTATCTAGGAAGAGCCTGCTAGACACTGTGTAGCTTTGCATCTGTCCTTATGTTCTTTGTGCCAATCGCGAGGGAAGGTGAGAATGTGTGAAGATCTGGATCATGCTCAACGCAGGCTTTATTGCTGGGGCATGATGTTTGGTGGAGAAATGTGTGGGTACTGTGACAGCGATCCTCTGAGAGGCATGATGTAGGGCTTCGGGCATTAGTCATGGGGAGGATGACTTTGAGTGGGGAATAATCTTCCCTGAAGAAATGAAGATGTGTAGAAGATGGACTGTGTCACTGGTGAAGAACCAGAGAATGTCTGCGTAGCTGGAGATGCCATTTCCCAGGGCTTGGGATAGAGGATTTCTGTAGAAAGCCTCGGGAACATGACCAGCACACAGGTTTGTTTACCTGGGATCCTCTCAGGACCTCCAGAACTACCACATATCCTGGTGCCTTGATGTTCTCTCTGCTGTTCCTGTCAGATGAGACGACATCTGCCTTACACACCTTTGATTGCTTTCTTTTGATGGGGAGTGGTGTTGGTCAAACCAAAGCTTTTCCAAATGTCAGTCATATTTGTTCAGCCTTCTCTGAGCCTCTCCTTGTTTATCTCTCTAGTCCTAGTCTTGCTAGGGAGTGGAAGGAATGCTTTCTATAGTGTGAACATTTTGTCAAAACTTGCATTTCAATGCAGTGGGATGGGATCCTTCTGTTTTCTTCTCTCTTCCTACAAAAAAAATCGATTTTTTTCCCCCGTTACCTCAGATTGTCAATATGTTGTTAACAGTGGGTGAAATGCAGACTGCTGAAAATTGGGAGCTGTTAGTTGGCAAAGTTTCAGGCAGTTGGCCATCAGTGTGGGAGATGGCTTTTCCACTCTCCTGAGTTGAGGTTGACGTTGAGAGAATGTCCTTAGCTTTCAGGTGTCCCTCACACTTCCCCTTTGGTGAATAGAAGTGCATAAGGGAGAACTGCGCAGGGTTTTCTGTAGAATGTGGGTCGTTGTTTTTCACTAGGGGTTCCCTGGAAATCTCTTGATAACATTAAAGGAAAATGTCCCTTAGAACCAATTCCTCTCCCCGGAAAATGTTTCTCTTTCTGAAGAAGCAACCAGTGATGCTACAGGTAAGTTGCTCATGACTTTGAGAGAAAGATGTGCATTTTACCTGTTTAGTCGAGGTATCTTTATCTTGGATTTACAGAATGTTGCATGGACTGGGAGTAGGACTCGATGATCCTTATGGGTCCCTTCCAACTTGAGATGTTCTATGATTGTGGCAGGACAAGTAAGAGAAAACAAGGAGAAAGAGAGGAAGGAAGAGAAGAGAATGAGGAAGGAAGAAAAGAAGGAAGGAGAGAAAGGAAAGGAATCAATACAGAGAAAGAAGAGACAGAAATGAAGAAATTATAAAGGAGTTTACTGGATGCACCATCTCTATCACTGTTCAGAGAAAAGCACTGAGGGAGAGAAAGGAAGAAAGAGAGAAGAAAGTGAGAGAGAGAAGGGAAAAAAAAGAAAGCTGCTAGGAAGGAATGAAGCAAGAGTTTAAATTAAGAAAGAAGGAATATAACAAACAGAAACCATAAGAAGATTTCTAGAATGTACCGACCTTACCTCTCGGCGCTGAACGGATTTGGTTCTTAACAGCCTCCCGCTTGGTTAGAGTACCACTCTCCGGCATTGATGCCACGTAATTAGCTCTCATGTCCCGTAATTAGCGCTGATGGCTCTCTTTTTGACGGCGTCCGCTGCGGCGCCGGAGTCGAATGGCGAGCTTTGAGCGGGGTAAAGAAGACAGAAGGATGAAAAGAGAATAGAAAACGGGATAAGGAACAGGACACGG
>NW_010163301.1:34766-55460 GCF_000695765.1 Mesitornis unicolor | reverse complement strand
GGATGCTGTGGTAGATCAAAGGAGAAAAAAAACATATCAAAGATGAATAAAAAATAATTTCAATTCTACCCTCAGTTAATGAATCCATTTTCTCCATTCTGCAACTGTACTTTGAGGGAGTTAATCCAACTCCAATGGCTTCCAGTACTGGTTGGAGCTATTTCTGTAGTCAGCATCAGCTGGAGGCAGCATCCTTCAAGACCACTAGACTTCTTCAAAGAGAGCATCCTAAGATAAAAAGATTTTCAGTCGGGGAGTTTAAGAAGTGGTTGAGTATATCAGAAGAACCTGCAATCAAATGAACTTCTTTGATGAAGAAGAATCTATAAGAGGGCAATTAGGCAGTGGTAGATTGTAACTCTACTTGAAGGCACTCTGGAGTAAAGACAGGCTCCTGTCTTTCATGGTTCTGTTGAAATGGTAGCTGACCTGGGTTACTCCAAGCCTTCCCTTTGCAACTCCTGGTTTCTCTGTGTGGAGAGTGACTTTAGGACTCATCAAACTCAAAGCAGGGAATGATCTTGGCACAAGAAGCAGGCGTGGGTGAAAGTGCATTCCTCCAGGCCTTCAAAGATTAGTTTTCACAGAATGACAGAATGTCAGGAGTTGGAAGGGACCTCGAAAGCTCATCCAGTCCAACCCCTGCCAGAGCAGGATCACCAGACCAGGTCACACAGGAACACGGCCAGGCAGGTTTTGAATGTCTGCAGAGAAGGAGACCCCACAACCTCTCTGGGCAGCCTGGGCCATGCTCTGCCACCCTCACAGTAAAGAAGTTTTTCCTCAAGTTTCCATGGAACCTCCTATGCTCCAGCTTTCTCTCATTACCCCTTGTTCTATCATTTGACATCAGAGAGAAGAGCCAGGCTCCTTCCTCCTGTTCACCTCTTTAGAGTGTGAATATATGTTGGGAAGGGAGTAGCTATAGATTCTGGCCTGATCAATGGTCTACCTCCACAGGGCAGTCAACTGGGAGCTTGATTTCAACAGTCCTTTTTTAACAGTGTATCTGGCCTGATCAATGGTCTACCTCCACAGGGTAGTCAACTGGGAGCTCGATTTCAACAGTCTTTTTTAACAGTGTTGGAAGCAAAGGTGGACTCTGCCTGCTGAAACAATCCTGCTGAGAAATGCTGACTTTTGGAGAAAACCAGGTTCATCATTCAAATTACACACCCAGGGCTCTCTCACTGTGAAAATGCATGGCTGGAAGGTATCTAGGTGCAGCCACAACTTGGATTTCCTGTGGCAGAAGTTGAGGCCTGACTGAGGCAGGAGAATTAACCCAGGAAATGGGGACAGACTCTTTGGCTTTTGTTGAAGCTGTGAAGAGTCAGACTCTAGTTCCGAAACAAGGTGGAGGCTTTTCAGATGGGGACAGACTCTTTGGCTTTTGTTGAAGCCGTGAAGAGTCAGTCTCTAGTTCTAAAACAAGGTGGAGGCTTTTCAATTATCATTACCTGAGTCTACTGAAAAAAAAAGAGGAAAAGAATGGGAATGGTAGACCAGATTTTCATTTGACTTCTGCTAGTGAAACTCCATAGGCTTCGCTGAATTTACATTAGAGCAGCTTCAGATCTGCATCTTTTCAAGTTTACTTCAAATGTCCCCTTTGAGCCTAGATATCTGGAGAACTTGGGAGCATTTGATGCAATCCCCAAGCAATACAAAGGGGAGCCTGTTCTAATTGGGGCCGTCTCATTAGCATTCAACAGCACACTGAAAAGATGACAAAGGGCTGTGGCTGACCTTTCATTTCTCTCCATGCTGCCAAGCTTATGATAACACTTGTTTGAACTTCATTAACACCGTTTAATTGCCTGCATCACAATCAATACGATGTTTCCCCACTGAAGCCTAGCATAGAGGCAGGGATGTGGGAGACTGAAAAGGGGGAGAGCACAAAAAGCAGAAGCCAAAGAGTTTTTCCATCGCACTCTGGTGCCCAAAATACCTGCAGTGCTGCAAGGAGGGGAACTGGTGCCTTTTTTCTCATTCCTGCAGGGACTTGGTCTTCTTTTGGCTGCTTATTATGCATTAAAAATAGCCCCTCAAAGAAAAACTGAAAGTCAATGGAGACTTTGCAAATATTCTTAACACCTTGAGAATCTTCCAATGAAGGCCATTCAAAATAGGCTTGCCAGGTTTGGGACTAAAAGAGGTTTAAAGTGACCTGATCTGTGGGATTCAGAATTATAACATCTGCAGTTAGGCTGAGTACAAACACTCTCTGGTCTAGCTATTGCTAGTCAAGTCCTGAACCCACGAAATCATCTTTTTCCTTTTCCTAAAGCAACTGTAATTTGCATGGCACAAACTTTTAGATGTCGAGGTCTTAAGCTTAATAGAAAATGCTGTGGGAGTATGTTTGGAGTATGCAGAGTGGATACTCTGTCCTCATTTGGCATCTAACCTCTGTCACTTGTCAGCCTGTGGTTCCAGGACTCTGTAGTCAATAGATGGTCACTTCCAGTGCAGTGCCTGTGATATCTGTTGGCCACTTTGCAGCTAACTTTAGAAAGAAAGACAAATTGGGCTAGTGTAGTAGAATAAAGTTTATAAGTTGCACGATCCCTAACGTTTTAAGTTACTGAGGTTTTAAACAGAAACATGGGTGACTCAAGGGCTTTAAAAAAAAGCATCACATGTCAGGTGCAAATCCAGGCTCTACTTTAAAAAAATGCAGTCTTCTGTCTCTCCTTTCCCTGTCAGAAGGAAGGCTCAAGATACAGCATACCAAGGGTCAAGGTAGGGGGGTGTTGTCAGTAGAGATAATAAAAACCAGTGCTGGAAGGGGCCTCAGGAGGTCAACCCAACCAGCTCCTGCCTCAGGGCAGGATCAGCTCTGTCTAAAGCCTTCTTGACAGATGCTTGTCTACTACCCTTTCTTAAAGGCCTTGAACAACAGAGCCTCTGCTCTCCTCAGGCAATCCACCCCAGCGCTTCCCTCGCCTTCCCATCAGTGTTTTCCCTGATAGCCAGACGAAATCTCCCTGGCTGTAACGAAAGCCCATACCATCTCATTGCATCCCCAGGGACATGGGGTACAGCTCATTCCCTGCCTCTCTGCAGCAGCTTTTGCTGCTATCTGAAAACTGTTTGCTTGTCTTTGCTCACTTTATGTCTCAAAAAAGGCCTGATAATTTCGTATAGTGCAGTTTTCAGCAGACAAAATGAAAATGTGTCTATATGTAGAGGGTACAGCCTCAGACTCACACATCCTCTGCACTAAGATGATGCTGGATGGTGTTTTCTCCCAGAGAGATACCTGTATGTCAATTCTCTCTTCAGTCACTGACACAGTGCTGCCCGTCCATTAATAGAATCATAGAATCATAGAATGGTATAGGTTGGAAAGGACCTTAAAGCTCCCCCAGTCCAGCCCCCATGGGCAGGGACACCTCCACCAGCCCAGGCTGCTCCAATCCCCGTCCAACCTGGCCTTGGGCACTGCCAGGGAGGGGGCACCCACAGCTTCTCTGGGCAACCTGGGCCAGGGCCTCACCACCCTCACAGGGATGAATTTTTTCCTAATATCCAGTCTAAATCTCCCCTCTTCCAGTTTAAAACCATTCCCCCTCGTTCTATTGCTCCCTGCCCTTGTAAAAAGTCCCTCCCCAGCTTTCTTGTAGGACCCCTTCAGGAACTGGAATGCCCCAATAAGGTCCCCCCAGAGCCTTCTTTTCTCCCATTTATTCTGAGATGAGAAGCAGCAGGAAAAGCCGTGCACATGCCAGATAAAATCAGTACCCTAGCTAGGGGATGCGTACACAGGCAGAATGGTTCTCTTGAAGTCTTCATGGCAAATCTCTTGAAGAACTGACTTGTCTTCAGCTAACTTTGGGGCCAGCACCTTTTGCTTAGCTGTCATACTATTACTGCCAAAGCCCAGTCAGTGTCCAACAGCCTGGCCTTGAACCTCTCTCCAAAATAGGATCAGTCTGGGCTAACAGATTCTTGTGGCTGCCTGTAGCTGAATCAGCACGAACACAAACCTTGCAGCTCTGATGCCTCCCAGCACACTAAAACTGCCATGACGTGTCAACAGAACCGGCAGCACGTCCTTGCATTGCTTCACTTCGTCCCAGAAAAGAGGTGGTCACAGAATCACAGAATATTGGTCGTCGCTAGGTTGTTTCCAAGCTTTCCCTTCTCTGCTATAGTAGCCCCCCATATCTCTTTCATACATCTCTTCCTCCTTCAGTGGTGTGGATACAGCCGGCTATTGCATAACCCTAATTATGTTATTGCTGTAATTGCGTCTACCGTCTGCAGCACATGGATTCGTTACAAGCTTTTCATATGCTAAAATGATTATTAATGAGTGCAGTCCCAACCCAGTGATGGCACAACAACAGCCATGACAAAAAGATCTTTTGGAAGGCAATTAGCTCCATGCTAAGCTGCCGAAACCACAGCCGTGCTGGAAAATTTCAGACTGGAGAGGAAGCACTGGCAACACGGCTTTTCTCTTCTCTTTTGATGAGTTAATGAGTTACTGAGTGGCAGCAGGCACAGTCATGCTTGTGAAACAGCTCTTCTAAGGAGACTTGCCTGGTTGGTACAGAAGGCAAGAGCATTTGCCCCTGGCTAAACAGAGAGCAAGAGTATTCCCAAGTCACTGTTATATTGCTTTCCTTAGGAAAACAAAACAAAGCAAAACAAAACAAAATAAAGACTGGATGTGAAAGCATCAAGAACTATTATTTTCTGAGAATAAGAGGGAGCAATGCTATATACTGGTAGATCCAAAATCCGTCACTGTACAGTAGTGGCAATGGATGATCTCATGGGCTCCTGTTCAAGCCAGGCTGGGGTGAGTTGCTGTGTTAATGATACCTACAACATCACATCCTATGGCCTAGTAATCCTCACATCCTCCATTTGAGTTGTGGATGTGCCTGAGTGCGGGATTTACCCAGATTTCTTTAGGGCTTCTGATGTCTAACAAACAAGTTTCCTGCCACATTGGAGAATGAGCAGTCTTCAGGTAAGACAGATTTCTTTAGGGCTTCTGATGTCTAACAAGCAGGTTTCCTGCTACATTGGAGAATGAGCAGTCTTGAGGTAAGCACTCCTGTGATTTAGGGGAAACTCAAGCACATAAGAAAGGATATTTTGATTTGCATGTAGGGATTTTTTTGTGGAAAAGGGTCCACTGGAGATAACCAAAACTAGAATACAGAAAAAAGAGCCAATCTGCAGCACCAGGCCAGTGAGTGGTGCACATCTGACCAAGCAGTCACTGTCTTCTGCTTTTATTTTCAGTCTTGAACCTTTAGAGGCAAGCTAGGTAGATGTTCTGCTTTGCTACCTTTCTGCCTCATTCAGAGGGAATGTGGCTTAGCCTTGTGTTCCCAAAATGCATCCTCTGGGGCTGTAGAAGTCAGTGATCAGCCCATGTCTCAGGTAGGATCTGGTGGTCCTCAGTTTTGGGGTGCTCACAGCAGCAGTGTGGTGAAAAAGCATCTCACTGGCAGTTCACTGCCTTTGGTGTGAGTGAGAGCCGTCAGCTGCAGGGGAGAAGGGAAGCAGCACACAGGCAGCCTCGCAAATGCAGGCAGTGAACACGTAAGGACCTCTGGGGTTCAGTGACAGCTTTGCAGTGGTTTGGAAGACATTAGGGGTATGCAAATGGCAGAGAGGCCCTAAGTACCTCTGAGGATCTGGGCTCAAATAGAAGGTAAATGAAGACTCAGCAGGGATGTTGTCATCTCCCTGCTAGGATGCTTTAATATACACATTCATAATTTCTTTAGATGGCATGGTGATGGCTTCATTAGAAACACTTCTGTATAAATAAGTCATTTGGCCATGGCAGAGTTCTGATGGAAAGAAATTATGTGTCTTCTCCCAATAATAGCTGCTAGGTTTGATTGGTGCATGCAGGTTTTTTCTTTCTTTTTGTTTTATTTTTTTCCCCAAAAGACATTTACACGACATCTTGGTTTGCAGTCTTAATGGGAAATAATTACTCAGTTGAGTCTGGGGGAGATCAGGACATTTTGGTGTGACAGTGGGTGATGGCCCATGAACCCAGCTCAATGAGATCACAGCTTGAGAGTCTGTCATGGCTGGAGAGGCCTCCAAGTCCTGAAATTCAGATTCTTGCATCCTGTTCTTTGCTCCAGGGAGCATTTTGTGTTGTTTGTCATTGTTCAGATGAGTTATGGAAGCGTGATGCTGCTGGGAAAATGTGTCTGCAGGCCTGGGAAGGGACCAGGGAGCTTTCAGACCCATGTGAGTCCCAGACCCAGGACAGAGTTGCTACTAGGTAAAAGGGAGACAGGACAGACTTGGAGAAACAGATGATATGTGTGTCTGTGCACCACTTTTTAGAAGCACCCCATCCCCACATCCACCATCCTGCCACCATTTTGATTAGCCATACCAGGGAGAAAAAGGAGCATTTTAACAGCTTGTCAGAGCCAGACTGGCAAATACAACTCCGCACCTCTGCTTCCCTCCCTCCACCAGCCTCATTTATTTTTGCTATGATGTAATCCCCTTCACTTTTCATTTCGTCCAGCAGAAGGGTGCCTATGCAATATTCATAAGGAGCTGGGCACTTCTCCATGGGCTCTTCGGAGGCACCATAAATCAATGCATTTCTCTGCATTGCAGGCTCTTTTTCCCCACAAGTCTATGAACTCTGCTGGTTGCACATGGATGTAGTTTTCTTCGGGTGCCAAGGCATGCCTTGGTTTTTGGCCACAGCACTCCTTGTTTCTCAACAGTGTGCTTTGGCTCTGAGGAGCCTGCAATAGCACTGTCATGGATGCCACCGGTCCCTGACAATTTCTCTTGTGAGTTGTGCAGCACGAGTCTGATTTTGTCCAGCTGCTGATGCTGAAACCTGTTTGAGTTTTCTGGGAATGGCGAAAGTTTAGAAATATTTATCCGTGCCACTCATCATCTTCTCCTGGAGGTAGTTCTGCAGGTCAGGTCCTCATGGGTTTTCCAGTTGCCTGCTTTACTCATAGACAAATGTTCAGAGCCGTTTGGGGATTGAGGGCTAGGCAGAATGTAGAGCAAAATGAAGCCCAGACCACTCATTGCTGGAGTACTGGGTGTGGGCAATATTTAGACCACGGGACTGAATTAGACCAGGATTTTTGGCTGGTCCTAAGACAAGATGCTAGGGCTCCAGGGAGATTAATGTTGTGCATACTAGAAGTTTCAATAAAGTTAATGAGGTTTGCATGAGTTTTGATGGTGAGCTGGATGCAGTTGGAGCTGGGAGAAGAAGGTGCCTCCTATGCCTTTCTCTCCCAAGGGTTACACCAACCCTTCTCTCTAAAGTCAAGATAGCAACTGAGACCAACTCATTGCAATAAATCAGGATGGGAGTACGGTGCCCAAAACAGGCGAAACTGGAGCCTTCTGGTCTGGAGGGGTTTCCTCCCAGTACTCGTGCACTGCGCTGTCTTTCATAGGAGACTCAGGCAGCTGCTTGTCCCTCTCTGTCACAGAGAGTATTTTCCCACTTGTGTGTCTGAAGGATCCTCATCACACAGCGCTTCAGTGTCCAATTTCTCTGCAGTGGAAAACAGCCTCCATCTCAGCAGGTGTCTCAACGCTGTTTACAGGACACCTGTCAGCTCTTTTGGCTCCCCGTCCCCTCTGCCTCCTAATTATAAAACTGTGGATTGCTGCAGCTATGGGCCTTTTTTTTTTTTCTTCCTTGTGCACAAAATGTCAAATTGCAGAAATTAAAAATGTAAATGATGGCGTCTAATTAACCAGTTGACAGCAGAGCACAGCTGCGAGTGACAGTGACTGATTACCTTCTGCAAACCTTGTCCTCCAAGACCTGCCTTACCCGGGGGACGAAGGACATCAAAAATAGCAGCTTCCTTAAAGAGGCATTGCTCTGCTGATGGATCCAGATGGGCAATGGTTCTGGGGGCTCCATATCCTATGGATGAAGTCCCAGACCTCTTAAGCTTGAGGGGAATGTCGTTGAGTCCTAAGGGAAGCAGGTTTTCCCCAGTCAGAGTGGGGATGGAGGTGTTCTGAAGCCTATCGCCACAAACTGTGACATCAGGCCAGCTTAAAATTTGGGACAAAAGGGAGATGTTGAGCATCAGAGGAGTTGCTGGAACAGACTGGGTTCAGTGTGAGAGGTGGATGATGTTAGCAGTGAATGCAGATGTACTAATGTGAATGATGCAAGAAAGCGTGCAATTTTTGTTTTGTCTATGGGAGAGAAATCCTGAGCTCTCAGTGGGCAGTGAGATCAGTGGGACTTCTTTGTGGGACTGGAGATGGTGCTCAAAGCCCTCGAAGGCCTGACAAAGGAATCCAGCATCAATAGGTATTGCTTGCTTCTTTGATGGCACGGAGGAGGTTTACAGGACGCTCTTTGGGATTTCAGTCTCAGAATAGAGTTGAATGAATACAACACATGTCTAGTATCCAGAAATAGTGCTTCAGTAATTTCCACTTTTGCCTAAGTCATTTTCTTTGCTGTGAAAGAAGAGCATGATCACGTATATCATAGATGCACCAGAAGAGCCTGGGAGTATGTCCTTTCTCCTTATTGTTGATGGCTTTCATCTCTTGACTCCCTGTTTGTACCCTTAAAAAAACACCTGTGTTTCCCTCTCTCAGGTACTATTCAGACATTGCCAAAATGCCAGCAATCAGTGACCAGGACATGAATGCATACTTGGCTGAGCAGTCTCGCATGCATATGAACGAGTTCAACACGATGAGTGCGCTCTCAGAGATATACTCCTACGTCGGCAAGTACAGTGAGGAGGTAAGAGCCTTGGAGAGGGGAAAAGCAGTTCTGCAGGACCTTGAGGCATCTCATCGATTCCCAATTCCCAGCATGTGTCACAGATACCTGTCTTAATCCTGGCTAGGATTTAAGGAATGAAAATTAAGATCTGGGGTCTAGAAAGGGAGGGTTTGGGAGTATTGATCTCCCCGGCACTCTTTCATCTGAATCCCTGTTATTTTTATCTATTATTATTGGTCAATCAGATACAGCTGGCTTGTAGTAGTCGATGGTCAGGTGTTAGCTTGCTACAAAGGAGCCCTACATGAGCTCTACATCACATGTGGCCTAAAGTTCTTTAAGTATGTGTTCCCAGTGCCATTTCAGATACCCTAAAGCACCCAAAATGGTCCAGAAAGAATGGCACAGAGACTTAAAGATGACCAGCATGGTTCTGTGTGTGGAAGACCGGGTGAGATACCTTAGGGCATATCAAGTGCCATGGCAAGGTGATGAATAAAACTGCGAAATAAGTGATCTCCAAGATAAGATCCATTTGATTGGTTGCAATCTGGAGGTCTCCATTTAGTCAGATCAACCCCAAACTGCCTGCCTAGTTCCCTGCTGTCTGACTGACCTGCTTTGCATGATTTAAGCTAAGCCTGGAACCTACCTTAGAGAAAAGTAACCCTCATTTACTGCTGGATTGAATCCTTTTATGGAAAAATAAAAAATCTCTATCACTTCTTTCTCTCTCCTTTTCCAGATTCTCGGAGCCCTTGATCAAGACGACCAGGCTGGGAAACAGAAACTTGCCTACAAACTTGAACAAGTCATAACCCTCATGAGCATAGACAGCTGAGAACTGTCCTGCCAGGGACACCCTGGGAGGGATAAACCAAGTCGTGCCTCACTCAAGATCATCATCTTTACCAAGTGCAAGTTTTGATCGGCTGTAAGCAGAGTCACCTGAACAGCGCTCCTCTCTCTCTCATTTCTTTCTCTTTCAAAATCTATGAACAAAGTGACAAAGCCCCAGGGGTTAAAAGGAAAGACTGCAGAGGAATATTGGCTCTGGGGACATCAAGACGTTTGGATGGAGCTCTCCTTTTCACAGCTTCCTCTCTGCCTTTGCCCTAGAGAAAAACTATTACACACAAACACCCCCTCCAACCTTCCCCTAACATCACATCATCACTCTGCAGATGGAAAACTTGGAGGTAACTTCTGTCATGCTGCTTTAACTGCCCTCCAAGGGCTGTAGCCCCTGGAGCGGACATGGAAATGAACTCAGTATTACTACACGTCTCCCCAAGGGGAAGGCAGCCTGTCTGCAGGGATCCTGGAGGGCAGGAGCAAATCGAGATCCTCTCCTGCAGAGCCATTGCAACTCTATCTCTTGATAGTGACCCGACTGGGAGAGGAACACCAAGGCTCCCCAAAAAATGCCACAGCTCCATCCAGAGTGGGACCATTGTGGCTCTTTTTTTGCCTCGGCAAACAGCAGTGTAGCTGCTCTCTTGGGGCAGGGGAAGGGTCAAGAGGGGAGGAGGAGACCGATGCTCCCCTGCCCATGTGTTTCATATGGTTATTCTTATTTTTCAAAGAGACCTGTGTCCCCCTCCGTCTTTCCCACTGTGTCCTGTTGGTTGTAGCACTGCGGCAAAAATGCTCCCTCTGCTCAGTGGCATCCCATTGGTGGTGGTTCTGTTCCTTCTGGCAATGGACAGCACAGTATCTCCCTTGTTCCCACCTCAGCTTGGAAAGCAAGAGCCACAAGTCTCTTTTTGTTTCAGGCAAGGAACTCGGCCTCAAAAACCAACCAGAGGGGTTTTTTTTGAAAGCTGTTCTTTCCATTTTGTTTCCTCAGCTGGAACAAAGCTACTGTTTTCTCATGGTGGAATATTAGAAGGATACTGAAAAGCTTGCCATGAGGCAAGGTGATGCATAGGACTGACGGTAAAAGCTTCCTTCAAAGCCACTCCTAAGAGGAAATGTGACCACACATTTTGGAAGGAAACCTTGGAGGAAATCCAAATGAAACACTGCAAAATATTCTTCTACCTAGATACCCCCAGCCAAACTGCATGTCTTACGGAGGTCTCTCAACCGCTCTAAGCTCATCTGCCTTTTGGTGCCAAGTCCTGGCCTTTCCTCTTCTCCATTTCTGGAACCAACAGGCCTTGTTATTGCTGCTTGGGAAGGATTTGCTCTCTCTTTGCACTTCCTGTCCCTTCAGAGATCACCACAGGACAGTTGTGGGTGATTACCCTGTCCTCTCCCTCTGCTCAGCTCCTCCAGAACAACATCTCAACCTGTTTCATGGCCAAGCAAAGAGGAGTGAGCTTCTGCCTCTCTTCTGCTTTTGGCTTTTTATCATACAGCTGCCAGTCTGGATAACACCATGGCTCAGTGTGATGGGTCTGGAGAACCTTTCATCTTGCACATCGTGGAGGCAAGAGCTGGATCTGCATTCATCTCGCCAGAAATGAACGGTGCTCAGTAGCAGATGGAGGAGTGGCATTATACCATGGGGTATCAGCCCACATCCATCTCATACCATTCTCAGAGCTACAGCCTGGATTTACTTTGCACCTGGAGGGAGGAAGGGGTAAAGACAGGGTGTGTAAATTGATTACAGAACGAGTGCATTTGGTTTTATTCATGCCTCTTGCTAGCAAACCAGAACCTCGACAGAGCAACGGATCATACGTGCGTCTAATGGGGGATGTGGTGCAAACAGGAGTCAGTCAGCAAGCGGGTTATGTTCAGCCAAGCAGATACACGTGTAGGCAAGTCTTTCTAAAACCATTTAAAGAAAAGCAGTCCAAAACTGTATGTGTCTGTGGGGAGAATATCACAAGATTCATATTAAAGCAGCAAACTTAGGGACACGTCTTGGTTTTAAAACCCCAGACATTTCTCTCTTGATTATAATTATTATTATTTTGTGTGTGTGCGTGCGTGCGTGTGTATCTGTGTGTGCGTGTGTGTTATTTCCTTTTTAATTTTGCTTGCTTTCTGTTTGACTGCTGAGCTGATGGACTCATCATGCACCTTATGGACATCTCAGCATTTTTAAGAGGCCTGCGCATTGGGGATGATTTGGGTTTGTTTGGTTCTGCCATGGTTTTGTTGATCCATTGAGTAATGTCGGCGCATGTTCCAGATCCATTGATAATGGCTGTGAAAGTGGGGTGGAAGTCCCACCAGAGCCAGCGGTAAGAAAATTACAACAACAACACAAACACAATATTTTTTATAAGTACATAAAAAAAGGAAAATTTAAAAAAAAAAAAAAGGAAGAAACCAAAGGTTTTGACAAACAAAGTGCCACAAAAGATAAATATGGACCCTATTGTCATGCCTTGTACTCACAGCTGGATGATAGGAGTCTAAGGACAAATAGCTGGCTTGGAGGGAAGTGGTTATGAGTGATGGGCTATACTGCCTGGACATGCGCACATGAAAGGAAGAAGAAGCTGTATAAAAAAATAAGGTATTAAAGTGAACTGGTGTAATCCTGCACTGTTGTTGAAGTCAGAGGAACACCACAGGGGAAATTTGAGACTCACCCTGTTTCTTTTTGATGTTTTCAGGGCTGTGTTTTTGTTTTATTGTGGTTGTTTTCCATTGCTATTATTTTATTTCTTGCTGGTACGAAGTTTTTCATCTGTAATATATATATATATATATTTCAAGAAAAACTTGAGCACCTCAGAGACACTGAGAATGAAACACTTAGGGGAAATGGGAATCGCCATGAGATTGGTGTCTTAATCCTCCCCAAATTCCCATTTAGTCATTTATGTTTTCTCTCCACCCTCTTCTTTCCCTCATCCCCAAGATTTGAAAGAAAATCTGTATTTTGCTTCTCTTTCATCTTCTCCTTCTTTTTCTTCTTTTTTGGGGTTTTTTGTTGTTGTTGTTGTTGGGGTTTTTTTGTTTTGTTTTACTTTATTTGGTGTTTGAGCTGGTTTTGTTTTTCACTTGGAAAATGTGCCAGAATTGTGATGTAAATGCGTGGGCTTCCCTCCTCTGTCCCCTTCAGTGCCCTCTCCATTTCTAACCACTGTCCCAGCATCCCCTCATCTATGAGAGGTCTTGGCATCTTTCTTCCCAGCCTTGCCTGTTGAGCTAACTACTTTTTAAGTGCATGTAAAATACAACTAAAAAACAAAGACACAGACAGAAGAATGAGCCCTACTACAGCTTGGATGTGTTCTTTTCCCCTTCCTTTGACTTATTTAACCCCACCTCCCTTTCCACACTTGACCAAAAATGCCCAATAGGTGGTATTCCACACTGTTTTTCAAGCTACATGGAGACAACTGGAGCTGAAGTCTCTAGAAGTCAATGGATAGGCTCTTAATATCCAGAATATGGCAGATGATAAGGCTGATCTTTCTGGGTATTTCTCAAACACTGCAATCAAGACAATGAAAGATGACACTTTCAGCACCATCAGAAATGGGGAAAGGAAACTCATTAAGACTCTCTATGGTCCCACTAAGAGATCTAAGATTATTTCTTCACTGCAGAGTTTCCTCTGGGACTTTGCATCTGGATTAAAGGAACAAAAGGTGAACAGCCTCTCTGCAAACACACCATGTCCTCCCCGTGAGTGTACTCACCTATCAATGTCACAGTGATCTGAGACGTAATCCATCATGTCATGCTCTTTTACAAACTAAGCCTTCCGGTAAACACTTGTGGGAAAAGTTACGTGTTATCTGGAAGAAAGTGTTAGAAATTGCTAGCACTTGAACAGGCAGCACAGGATAACTACCGAAAAGGAAAAAAGCAGTCACCCAAGGGCATCTTCCTCTCCTAACACACTCCAGTTCTTCTCTGCCCACTCCTCATTCTGTCCTGAACATATCTGAAGGTTTTGGTCCAATCCAGAATACACCAACCTTGCTCTGTTAGGTAAGAGGACTATGCCAATTTTCTCATCTGCAGTTGTCTTATCTGACCTCAACACTGGAGATCATAAATATTAAGACATGAAGATTTACCAGCAGAATTTTTGTTGGTACTTGCTTTAATCGAAAAGTGATTACCAAAGTTTCCAGATCCTGTGCATTAGCCTACAAGGAGGTGTTTACCATGAAGGGAGAAAGCCCAAACAAATCATGTAATTGTCATCATTATTTTTAATAATGCTATTGAAAACTGATAGATATGGAATGTTAAGAATCCAGCGGCTTCACTCACTGTTAAGACAACCAACACAAAGATTACACAACTCTTCCATATTTCCTAAAGGCAGGGATTTCTGTGGTATAACAGAACAGCTATCATCAAGAGGAGAATTGTTTAAAAGTAAGACAAAACTGGAAGTGTAGATCTATCCTTCCCCAGGGCTTTAGTGAAGTGCTTTGGGAAGAGACACTATTATGTGGAAGACTCTTCCAAAGAAAAACTGGAAACCTTGAAAGGACTGAGTCCTAAGGCTGCTCTTAGTGGGACATACATTTGTGTCTCCACAAAGGACCCTTTAGTCCAAGGACCAACTCACACCAAAAAGAAAAGTCTGGGCTGCTGGAGATGACCAGAACTCTCTCACATCACCAAGGCATCAGTAAAACAAGTCATGCTTCACCTTCCCAGCAGCCTGTGGAAGAATTACTCATGAAGCAGATGTATCTGATAGTGTGGAGACATTGCTTGGCACTGTAAAAGTAATGTGAGAGAGGAAGAAAACTGGTCCTGCTTCCCAAACTCTTGGGGCAGGCTCTAGTGTGTAAGAAGTTTGCTCCTCCATGGAAATATGTTGCTTTCTGCAGTGGCCATTGCTGATGTGGGAAGATGCCGTGACCAAATAAGCACTTTACTCCATCAGTCCCAACAAGGTGTTTTTAGTTCGTTTCTTCTCCTTGGTTCAGCATTTATCTGAAGAAACCACATAGAGAACAATGTATAGAAATGTGTATGTTGGTTCTACCAGGTTTGTGTGATTTTGAGTGGCTCACCAGGAATTGCATCCAGGAATCCCAGTTTGCATACCCCTCACCCTTGAATGGGGAAATCGGTATAAAGATCCAGCTCTCGAAGCAGTGATGTTGTCTAAATTCCTCTGAGCCTCTGAAAACCTCCTCTGGGGGAGGTTATGTTGGCAAATGCCTCACCATGACAGCTGCTGGGTAGAGAACTATGGCATAGCCTTGGTGATGCCAGGACAATTTGCCTTGCGCATCAGATGAGTAGTAAAAGAGTTGTCCTCCAGGGCAGGTCTTGGGATGTCCTAGCTCTTACCATCCAAACTTGATGGTGCGAACCTCAGACTCATTCCCAGCCTCAGTTTTCCTGTTTTGTAGCCAATGCAGTCCCCATTTCAGACTATCATTGGGTCCATGGAGTCCTGCAGCTTTCCCTCCCCTCTGCCACTGTTCAATGCCCCTTCCTCCAAAACAGTTGTGTTGTCTTACAGGGGATAACTGTTTTGTGGAGAATACTTCGAAAAAGGAGCTTGTCAAGCGTGTTTTATTTGGGATGGCTCAGTTCACTACACTGTTAAAAAGCATTCAAGGGGACACAGGCTTACAGCAACAAATTAATTTGTAGAAGGATGTCAAAAAAAAAAAAAAGGAAAAAAAAAAGAGATTTACACTCGGAAAAAAATGAAACCACCTGAAAAACCCCAGCAAGGATATAAAGCTGCTTAGTCTAATCAACCTGTCACGTGTGTGATTTCTGTTGTTGTCGTCGTCGTTGTTTGTTCATTGGCTTTTTTTTTTTGTGTTAATCTTCTGTTCTAAAAATGGAGAGTTTACCTCAAGAAATTCTTTCTGCTTGGAAACAGATCACCTCAAAGACACTCGCAGCAGAGAGCAGTGTGCGGGGAAGCTCAGTAAAGTGAACCTGGGTGTGGAAAACAGAGGGAAAACAAGGACATTTAGGCTCTTCCAGCATTGCCTTCTCTTGCTGGTGAGGTCTGGCATGGCTCCTTGCCTCTTGCATTTCCCAGTAGGAAAAGTTGCTGTTGACTTTCAGCTAGACCCAGTTGAAGAAATAAAGGCACACATCCGAGCTTGCAGTCCTTTCTGAAGTAGCTTAAGAGAAACTTGGTGTTATTTAAATGATTTATGCTGCTTTTTCTCCAGTCCTTGGAGAAAACCCATGATCCAGCCCAGAGTGGGGTAAGGAAGCAGAGAGATTAGGTGCTATCTAAATGCTCCCAGTGTTTTCCCCAAGGAATTAAGACGAGAGGCAACTGGATTATTTAACGTCACAAGACAGACCCTTCCTAGTGTCTGACCCTGTGTCTCGGACATACACATGAGCCCAGAAGTCTCATTCTCTCTTTTGCTAAAGCTTCCACCTTAAATACAAAATCAATGTAAAGACATATCCATTCACTACAGTGTTACTAACAGCCTCAAAGAGATGTCAAGACAGCATTAGAAAGGAGGTTGGGATCCTTTTTCTTAGGTTGTTGTTGTTGTTGGTTTGATTTTCTTTTGAATTGATCCTAGTTAAAAAAAAATAAATAAAATCTATACTATTTAAATTGGAATCCCGTTGTTACTTGGTAAAGGCAAAGCTTCTGTACCTTTGTTATAATTAATTGTATACCTGTGTATGTAAATATAAGGCATTCCTATTTTGCAGTCCAGAACAAAAAAGAAAAAAAACCTATTTGTAATATAGAATAAAGTTTATTAAAAAAATAAAGAAATAAAAATGCCCCAGGCTGTGATTGCTGCTTCCTGTGGCCAAATGGAGCCAGAGAGAGGGAATTCAAGTGAAGGGGAAGCATGAGACTGGAGACCATGTAAGTGCTCAAAGCAAGTCCACTTCACATCTACACCGTAAGGCCCCTCTCCCAAGTTCGGGCTCCCCCACCATCCACAGGACATGCTCTAGGGTTGCCTTAATGCTCCAGAGAGTCAGCACATGTTGGCATTTTGGGCTTGCCTTCAAACTCATGCCCTTGGGCTGGTGAAGAGTGGTGGGAAGTGGATCCCAGCTGAGCAGAACTCACCTACGTGTACAGAGAGGGCAAAGGCTTGAGGATCATCATGCTTATGTCAGAAAATTGCTCTGAAAACCTTTCTTCCATCAATCATCCCCTTCCTTCCTTCCTTCCTTCCTTCCTTCCTTCCTTCCTTCCTTCCTTCCTTTCTCCCATCCCTTCTCCCATCCCTTCTCCCTTCATGTCTTTTCCCTCCTTCTCCCTTCCCCTTTCTCTCTCTCCTTTTATTTTTCTCACACAAGAACCCATTTACTGAGTTGTTTGAATTTTTTTTTGGAAAGGCAAGATCCAGACAGGCTTTCCATCTTCCTTTGGGGCGTCATCAGCTGTGCATGTTGAACAAGATCATTAATTCAGGGCTGCCGTTAAAGGAACCATATCCTATGGCTCTTGCAAGTCCTCAGTGGGAGCCTCTGACTGCTTGGCCAGTACAGTAGAGTAGTAATCATCACACTGGGTTTCAAAGTGGAAGAGTCATAGGTAGTTTTAAGTGGACAAGGAAACACCCCAGCCCACTTGCTGCTTTGTTCCCAGGATGTCATGATAGACCTAAGCCTACTGCTGGGGCAAGCCCTGCTTGCAGCACTCGTGTTTGGCCATGCAAATAGGGAGAAATAATCCGTCCTTAGCATCTGTAACCTTGGCTGAAGGAAGAAGATGGATGTTTCTCCAAGGCAGAGGGAAGGATCAGCTGCCTGCGGGCAGATCTGCAACCCTCTCATTGCCGGACATGGTCTCTCTTCTTTGAATGCATGTTCAAAGCTGAAGATGCTCCCCAGGTGTCCCTCTTTCCTCTGCCTCCTACCTCTGCTCTCCTCCCACACAGCAGCAAGAAGGAGCAGCTGATGGACACTCCAGTTTCTAGGTAGCTTAGCTTAAAGCAAGATGGGAAAATCTGTCTTCCCTTTCCCACTGTGCTCCCCTTATCTTACGGTTATCATCTTACAGTTATTAGCTTATGATACCGTCTCCTGAATGGCTGTTTCAAAGAGTAAATCTTTAATGAAGTAGGTCAGATTCCCTGGGACTGAGGGCAGGCTTGGCCAAGCCTGGACTGGGTTTGCACTGTTGTGACACAGGTCTGCACGGTTTAACATATCACCATCATCATGTACCCCAAAGGACAGGAAACCTGACCTGAGACACCTCAGATGAAGGCATACTGGAGATAAAAGATTCATAGGTGCTTTTCACTGACCCTGGTCTTGAAAAGTCAAAGTGGTATAAGCAGAGCTAGGTCCCCTCAGAGGTGGAATGGGGACATGGTGTTGGGGACTACTGAAACTGCTGTCTTTCGTAATTCACCACTCTCACAGCAATGAGACGTGACAGAGGAGGTCAGAACCATGTACCTGCTTGCTCCTTGTGTCCCGCATCCCACAGCAGAATGGAGCCCTCAGTGTAAAACAGGGACAGAGCTCTTATCCTCACTGTCATCCCAAGATCTGGGCATCAGCATCCTTTCCAAACTGCTCTGCCTGTGTATGCTCCCAGTATTTCCCAGTGGTCCTCATCTCCCAGCCAGCCCCTGTGCCCTGTTTCACTCAGCAGGGAGGAAAACAGAGTCAGGGTTGCATACCTGGAGCTGATGCAACTCCTGCCATACTCTGAAGGACTAAGCCTCTGTCACCCACCAACGAATAAGACAGCTGGCAGGTTTTATGGTATTTGCAGACCATGGTACCAAGGCTTGTATTTGCTATAGTTTTTGCAGACTATGATGCCAGAAAGCTTGTGGAATCATAGAATCATAGCATCACAGAATGGTTTGGGTTGGAAGGAACCTTAAAACTCCCCCAGTCCAACCCCCCTGGGCAGGGACACCTCCACCAGCCCAGGCTGCTCCAAGCCCCGTCCAATCTGGCCTTGGGCACTGCCAGGGAGGGGGCACCCACAGCTTCTCTGGGCAACCTGGGCCAGGGCCTCACCACCCTCATAGAGATTAATTTCTTCCTAATATCCAGTCTAAATCTCCCCTCTTCCAAGTTAAAACCATCCCCCCCTCGTTCTATCGCTCCCTGCCCTTGTAAAACATCCCTTCCCAGCAAACACCTTTTTGCTAAACTTGGATCTGCAAGTCTCAGCTCAATGGAGACCATGGAAAAGAAGGAAGAAAGTGGGCTTCAAAAAGGTAAGGGGCAAAAATGAAGCTCTGGCAGCTTCTACAGTAGGCGTCAACAAGTGTCTGGGCACCTGTGTATGAGCAGCACATGTGCACTGACAGACTGACCACTTCCAGCCATGGAAATGAGACAACTCTGTGCAGCTGGTCCTTGGGACACTGCAAAGGAAAAGGCCTCATCACCCAAAAGAGCTTGCATCAGTTTGCCAGCAGGTCCCAGCAGCAGGTCAGTCAGACACAGCCGTGTGTTGCCTGTATAGGTATTACCCATCAGACCTCTCTGGGCAGCAGGGCTAAGTGCAGAAACTGACACTAGGAAATATTGTGTGCAAAGATGTGCTTCAGATTTCAGTTACTGTGAATTATCAGTGTATTTAGGGGAAAAAACAACCAACCAACCACATCTCTAAAGCAAAGAGTTATGAAGGCTTCTGTTTTGGGGGCCTTTTAGAATACTAAACTAAAATACCTTAGAAAAACTTCCTTCCAAAGTGGTTGTACTTAACATTTGCACAAGGGCAGCCTTAGGCTGAGTCTCTGCCAAATATTGCATAAACAGAGGGAGACCATCCCTGTAGAAATAACAGAGAGACCCGACAGGAAAAGGAAGAGGTGGGGAGGAAACTGAGGCATGAAGAGGTGAAATGAGTTGCCTGCAAACATGCAGCAGCTCAGAGGCAAAGCCAGGTTCTCTGCAGCCTATTTTTGTCCAGTACCAATCAGTCCAGTCACTATTTTTACAATCAGACACAGCAGTGTATTGCTCATTTGTGAGTGCGTGGTTGGGACCTATGCAGGGATCCTGTAACTAAATCTCATATGTGAAATGCACTGGACCACAGTTTCTTCATCTTCTGTGCCGAGACCAAAAAACAAAACAACACCAACTATTCTCACAAAAACACCCTTCCCAGCATTAAACGGGGCTGCAATTACTTAGCACAGCAAAACAAATATATTCCAGGCTTGTGGTAACTCCCTGTAGTCAGCTGTTAAACTAAAAATGTTTGCTTTCAAGGGGATTTTATGTGTGGGCTTGCTACTACTTGGTGGAGAATTTACCTATTGACTCAATACGACCTGCAAGAGCAGGAATGAGGAGGAAAATCTTCAACATGGTTATGTCTGCAATAGGACAGGGCATCCGTCTGGTTCCTGCTGGGGCACCCTGGAGAGACCTTGGCTTGGGTCCTGTTGGCTGTGTTTGCCAGTGGGTGACAGAGACAGCACAACTGTGCTGCCACACACTCCCAGTTTCAGCCTCCAAAATGTCTCTCCTCAGCTCCCAAATGGGCTAAGCTGGATATTCGAGGCCAACCAGTCATTTGCAAAGCAAACAAGAGCTATCTTCCCATCTCTTCACTAAGATCATTGGTGTTTCTCTGTCCATGTTAGATTCTCCCACCTCCAAGCTACGGAAAAGAGGCATTTTCAAAGCTTTTCAGCTTTTACTGTTCAGGAAGGGTTATGTCCATTTCCTGCATCTCAATCCATCCCTCCTGCAAGCTCCTCCACTGAGGACCATTTGCCATTTGATTGGTGTCATCAGTGACCATTTGCCTCAGCTCTCTGACCTCCCCAGTGTAAATAACATCAAGTGCCCCTTGAAACCTTGGCAAGGGAGAGGGCAGGGCAAAGCTGGGAACTGGTTTTCAGCTCTCAAGGGAAAGCTAGGAGCCAGTATGCAGCTTGGCTTCCCAAAGCAATCCCAGATGTCAGATGAGAACGACCATTTCCAGCAACCTGGAGAGCATTCAATTTGCCTTTATTATTTCCCGGTTCCCTCACTCGCTTTCTGACACTTCACAGGTTTGGCTGCCTGCATTGTATTAAGTTGTTCCCCCCACCAGTCCCTTTCCCGGAGGTTTT